>NC_139242.1:51480925-51731479 GCF_977018435.1 Lepisma saccharinum
GAAGAATTGAATGAAATAATATTTATACCCATCTACTCTGTCTCTAACAAAGCTATGTTGCTGTACAAATCCCACACAGACACAAAGCTGAGCATGGAACTGTTATGGAATTGTTAGATGAGATTTGTTTGTGAAGAATAAAATTTAAATCTATACTTAATATTCCTATATTTAACAGAGCTGTGCTTGCCTCACACAGACACAGAGCTGAGCATGGAACTGTTATGGAATTGTTAGATGAGATTTGTTTGTGAAGAATGAAATTTAGATCTATACTTAATATTCCTATCATGTAACAGAGCTTTGCTTGCCTCACACAGACACAGAGCTGAGCATGGAACTGTTATGGAATTGTTAGATGAGATTTGTTTGTGAAGAATGAAATAATTTTTAAATTTATACTTAATATCCCTATCTCTAACAGTTTTGCTCTACATAGACACAGAGCTGAGCATGGTACTGTTATGGAATTGTGAAGAATTGAATATTCTGTCTCTAACAGAGCTGTGTTGTTTTGATGTTATTAGGTACAAATCCCCACACAGACACAGAGCTGAGCATGGAATTGTTAGATGAGATTTGTTTGTGAAGAATAAAATAATTTCTAGATGTTTCAATACTCAATATCCCTATCTCTAACAGAGCTGTGCTTGCCTCACACAGACACAGAGCTGTTATGAAGAAATAAATAAAATAATATTTATACCTATTTGCTCTGTCTCTAACAGAGCAGCTGTGCTGTACTGATGTTATTAGGTACAAATCCTTGCACAGACACAGAGCTGAGCATGGAATTGTTAGATGAGATTTGTTTGTGAAGAATAATTTCTAGATGTTTCAATAATAATATAATTAAATCATCCCTATCTCTAACAGAGCTGCTGTGCTGTACTGATGTTATTAGGTACAAATCCTCCTCGCACAGACACAGAGCTGAGCATGGAATTGTTAGATGAGATTTGTTTGTGAAGAATAAGCCTTGTTGATATTTCCTCAAGACAGGAAATTTGTAACAATGTTTGTATCACCGACAGGAATAATTATTACAAGATTACAGATCACAGAACATGTGGCAAATATTATTATAGTGATGGCCCATATGTTGCAGAGTATGTATACAGGGAAGTGTTTGTAACAGCAGAGCTTGAAAAATACAGAAACACATCCAAATTATATTTTATTAGGGCTTTTGCTGAGATTCAGATCCCACCCAGTAAGGTTTCAAAACAATATGCATATCTCAAGCCGGGAGGCACAGATCCTATGTGATTGCCAGATTTGTACCTACCTATACCGGGAACAGGCCTCAAACACAGACACAGGGCCATGCTGAGATTTTTTGCTATGCTCAATTATACAATTGGAAAGAATGAAATTTATTAACAGAGCTGTGCTTGCCTCACACAGACACAGAGCTGAGCATGGAACTGTTAGATGAGAGTTGTTTGTGAAGAATGAAATAATTTTTAAATTTATACTTAATATCCCTATCTGCTAGCTGAGCATGGAACTGTTATGGAATTGTGAAGAATTGAACTAGTTAGAATTGAACAATATTTTTATCACCGACAGGAATAATTATTACAAGATTACTTATAATCACAGAACATGTGGTAAATATTATTATAGTGATAGCCCAGTATGTATACAGGGAAGTATTTGTAACAGCAGAGCTTGAAAGTTATCATATCTTATAGGGGGGTTTGTTCTGAATACAATTATATCCTATCAATTATGATCCCTGACACAGCTCCGCTGTGATTAGGGCTTTTGCTGAGATTCAGATCCCACCTCAAAACAATATGCATAGTCCCTTTCTTCTCAAGCCGGGAGGCACAGATCCTATTTCAAATCTACCTATACCGGGAACAGGCCTCAAAACTCACACAGACACAGGGCCATGCTGAGATTTTTTTTGGCAAAAAACACAATTTCATGCCACACATTGGGAGATGTGAAGAATTGGACAAGCTTTAAATCCCACACAAATACAGAGTTGAAACTGTCATGGCATAGGGATGAAATAACATCTAGACACTCAATAGATAGGAGGAATTGTTATAGTTGTTAGATGTGAAGAATTAATTATACCCTAACTGTTAGTCCCTATCTCAGAGCTGTGCTCTGTACAAATCCCACACAGGAACTGTTATGAAACTACACAGACACAGAGCCTTGCTGAGCATGAAACTGTTATGGGAATTGTTAGATGTGAAGATCTATTATAAACACAGAGCTGTTATGGATATGGAGGTGAAGAATTGAATAAAATAATATTTATACCCATCTACTCTGTCTCTAATGTTGCTGTACAAATCCCACACAGATACAAGCTGAGCATGGAACTGCTATGGAATTGTTAGAAGAGATTTGTTTGTGAAGAATGAAATAATTTTTAAATTTATATAATATCCCTATCTGCTCTACATAGACACAGAGCTGAGCATGGAACTGTTATGGAATTACACAGAGATGTTATGGATATGGATGTGAAGAATTGAACTAACAGAGCTGTGTTGTTTTTGATGTTATTAGGCACAAATCCCCACACAGACAGAGCTGAGCATGGAACTGTTAGATGAGATTTATTTGTGAAGAATAAAATAATTTTTAATCCCTATCTCTAACAGAGCTGTGCTTGCCTCACACAGACACAGAGCTGAGCATGGAACTGTTATGGAACTGTTAGATGATATTTGTTTGTAAGCTGATCATGGAACTGTTATGGAATTACACAGAGGTGTTATAGATATGAAGGTGAAGAATTGAATAAAATAATATTTATACCTAATAACAAAAATATTGAGTATCTTCATGGTAATCACCTATCCATAATTTGAATCCTGTTCTCAATAATTATATCACTGGTATCTTTACTCTAAGCTCAGCATTGTGCGGGGATTTGAAGCTTGTTCCCAATAATTATATCACCGCACAGTTTTGTTCATGGCATAGTTCAAAGTTTAGCAAGAATCTGTATATTTGAATCCTGTTCCAATAATAGCATCATTGCACAGCTCTGTCAGGTATTGAGTATAGATTTATGGAAATACAGCTCTGTTAAAATTGTTCCCAATAACAGCATCACTGCACAGCTCTGTCAGGTATAGGGATATTATTTCATTGCAATCACCTATCCATAATAGTTCTAAGCCCAGCAAAAATCTGTTTCTGTATGGGATTTGAATCTTGTTCCCAATAACAGCATCACCACACAGCTGTCAGGTATAGGAATATTGAGTATAGATTTATAGATTCTGTATGCATTATTATTTATCTAGATATTATTGTGTAATTGAATTTTGTACCTAATAACAGCAGAAATATTGAGTATCTTCCATGACAATAACCTATTAAGCTCAGCAAGAATCTGTATCTGTGTAGGATTTGAATCCTGTTGCCAATAACAGCATTATTGCACAGGGATCTAGATATAATTTCATGGCAATCACTCCTATCCATAAATCTGTGTAGGATTTGAATCCTGTTCCAATAACAACATCACTGCACAGCTCTGTTAGGTTTAGGGACTACATATTCATCATCACAACATGCAGCAGAGCTGTTCATAATTGATAAGATTCAGAACAAACCTCTATACCAACAAATATTATAAACACATCACCTCTTGCTCAAATATATCATGCAGAAGCTGAGATAGACCCGCTTGTAGAATGGCTTCACTTTTATGAACTTCCAGACAGTTTGGATTCTGTTTCAAATTTAAGAAACCTGAAATACATAAGCTTTGGGAGTTTTGTTTGCAACCCGTACAATATTATTTTTCCTACATTTGTAGACAATATATTGCACAGTCCCGAACTGCTGAAGCTCCAATTGCAGTATGTATGATATGGAATCGTGGAAAAATAATTACTCCATGCCATCGCTTGGAATTATGATTTTATGCGTGCCTTGTAATAGTACTTGTGATATTAATTGTATTAGAATAGGTGTGACAGAATCCAAGGACTTAACATGTTCCACAGCAATGCTGTACTACAGAATCAATGCTGATCTTAGAAACAACATATTCCCACTCAAGGAACTTGAAATTGTTAGCAAAAAAATATTTAAGTCCATCTTGTATTGAATGAGCCAGAATTGATATTGTTTTTAAGCAGGTACATAATCAACTCATTAAAATATAAACCAGAATTTACATCCAATTTTCCTGCCTCATCAAGTATGGAAATTGTTGTGTCCCATGTTATGTCATCAACAGGCCCCCTGCTGTTTGTATAAATTCTATGATCATGGAAAAATTTGTAAAACCTAAATTTTTCTAAACTTGAAGTACTTTTTGTAAAAAAAGCAACATATTTTCCCCAACAACAATGCAACAGGTATGCATCAATTCTATGCCAGTATGTATTGGATTCAAAATCATCATATTCAGAACCTAATTCTATGCTCACATACCCAAACCCAACATCACTGTTAAGCACCCATCTTGCCTCTGTTTCATTTTGCACTTTAAAAAAATCATACTCTGATAGATTTTCAAATTTTTCCCTAAAACAATCCAACAGGTGGTCTGATTTTATATATCTTGCAATGTTTCTTCTTTCAAAATATGTTTGCATGTTCAGGTATCTATATTTCCTGGAAGATATTATTCTGATTGTTTTTTAACATTGAAACGTTTGGTAAATATTTACTGCTGTTGAAATAGCCCAGCCTAACATGTAATATTGTTTGCAGGTTGATTCAAGATGCAAAGATATTTCCAGATACATCAAATCCAAATCTCTTGTTCCTGAATTTAAATTGAGATTCTCAAAATTGTAAAATATTTCTTGGGGTCCAATTCAAAATTCTATGCTTAATAAAAAATATCAGTTGGGTTCAGCAGTGTGTTTTGTATATTTAGTGTGTGTATGTGTGTATGTGTGTTAATATTTTTGGCTTTGGTATTTATATAAAATTTCTTGGGGGTCAAATCAAAACTCTATGCTGGATAAAAATATCAGTTGGGTTCATTGCAGACAAAAAAACTGCATAGCTCTATGTCAATTAGTTCTTGAGATTTTGTATTTAGGAACCACTTTGGCCCCCCTGCCAAAAATTAGCTTTTATTGCATCAGTGTATATTGTTTCTATGATCAAAATTCTATGCTTAATAAAAAATATCAGTTGGGTTCAGTACAGACAAAAAAACTGCATAGCTCTATGTCAATTAGTTCTTGAGATATTAATTATTTTGTATTTAGGAACCACTTTGGGCATTCCCCCCCCTCCTCTCCCCCCCCCTGCCAAAAATTTGGCTTTATTGTATTAGTGTATATTGTTTCTATGACCTTACTTGGGTTATTCCGCCAAATTATATGCTTCAATTCTCCTATACTTTGGTGGAGCCTGTTCAGGTTCTGCCCCCCACTTGTGGGTTCCACTGCCGATCCAGCAATGGTGAAGAATCTGCACTGTGCCCTGGCTTTTATAGTTTTGCAGAGCCAATAGAAACACTGCTTATTTAAACCAATCAGAATATAACACATAATCACATTATGTCATAAGTACCCAATCAGAAACCAACACGTATCTAATAATTTAATAGATAATAATTTGTTGCACAGCATGATGCAATAGAAATAAACCAGAAATAGGCCACAACTTGGCCACAAGTGGACCGGAAGTAGGCAAACCGGAAGTGGACCGGAAGTAAACCGGAAGTGGACCGGAAGTAGACCGGAAGTAGACCGGAAGTAGACCGGAAGTGGACCGGAAGTAGATATGTGTATGTGAGGGGTGGGTGGGTGTGGGTGTGTATGTGGGTGGGTGTGGGTGTGGGTGTGTATGTGGGTGGGTGTGGTCAAGGTCAAGGTCGGGGTCAAGGTCAATACGGGTGGGTGTGGGTGTGTGTGGGTGTATGTGGGTAGGTATGGGTGTGGGTGTGTGGGTGTAGGTGTGTGTGGGTGTGTGTCTTGGCCTAGTTTTAAGTGTGGCCAAAAAAAATATCAAGAGGGGCATATTTTTAACAAATTTATGGACAACAATCTCACAGAAGTGCCTTTTTGTAAGTATAGGCACATCAATCTGAGGGGGCTCTTCCTTTCTCATGGAATCCATGAGGGCTTTTTTACAAAAATCTTGGATTAGAGGGGGTTCCACACTTGAGCAAAAAGCTCATATGGGCATGTTGAGCTAGTTTTAAGTGTAAGCAAATCTGCTGGAGGGGGGCTCTTCCTTTCTCGGGTTTATAATAGCACAAGTACTACTACTAACTTTGTATCGTGCATTGCCTTTTGATTTTGATTTCTGTCACTGCCTGGCTTCTATGTCCGAAAGAAATACAAATCAAAGTACTTTTCTAGTGTGTTTAATGATTCCATGAGAAAATCATTTGTTCCACTGTACAAGCGAACTTCGAATAACAAGTACCCTGTTCGGAAAATATATATGTTTGCAAATATTATTTCTGTATGTGGGCAGCAACAGAGTGGATAACGCTATCGCTTTGTAATCGAGGTGCTGCGGATTCGATTGCCGATGGAGGTACATTCAACAGTATTTCCGATCCCACTTTAACTGTAGGTCCAGTCCCGTTCACGATTAGCCTGAGCATAAAACTGAACGTGATATTTTTGGCGATTTTGGTTCACACGATTTGCTTTGTTATTGAGCGTCGCTTATATGCCAATTTTGGTTAATCGTGACGATAAGTATAAGCGATGATATGATGAAATTGATGGAGCGACGAATGTCTTTGCCGAGATTCGAACCCGGGACACCTGGCGTCGTAGCGCGCTGTGCCAACTTTGCAGCATATGAATCTCCGCCCCAGGCATAATTTTGATTGCCATCAGAAGTTTCAGAAAACGTTCACATAATAGTCTACAGGATTTTTTTATGTACAAAATTAAAATCTGGTTTCTTACATATTTCTAGCAGTTTCATCAGAATATTTCGCAGAAATAGACAATAGAGAACCTGTTACTTTTGTTTGTTCGTTCCATATCGCATTGAAGAAATTTATTTTCAAATCCATTTGGTGGTGATCAGGAATCCAACATATTTTATTTGAAAGGCCCCTTGACCTATGATCGGCACTGACCCAAATTCCACGAAAATTCATACACAATGTTTTGCGCAATCCTTCAGAGAACAATGTCTGCTGCAAACAACCTCCACGGAAGGAGAAAAATCGCATGTGTGGAACAAAGAACTGTAGGAAATATCTGCGCTTAGTTTATCTAAAAGACTACTTCATAATGCAAATTAACGCCTTTCTTAAAGGGCATTTTTAATGAGTAAGTGCCAAACTTAGTACGGTCAAGGTAACTGTTCTGTGGACAAAAGCCTTTCTATTGTTAAGGCATCCACCAGGTGTTAGTCAAGATATTATTCAGTGCAGCCGAACATTCTTACACCGAAATAAAGAACTCAACTTTCTGTTCCGTCATTTACACGCACGAAGACTTGTAACCTCACTGAAATATTAACTAATGCAAAGGGATGGGAAACAAGATCAGTGCACAAATATACACTCACACACGTATACACTCACACACGTACTACAGGATGTCACCGCACAACACTTATAAAATTTCACAGCGTATAGAGGGCATAATCAAAGTGAACTAGTGACGTTTTGCTCATTGATGCCTGTATGTATGTAACCACGCAGCACAGATTCACGCTTGTCACCCACATTTATTTTTTATTGTAAAGCCACACAATTTTTAGTACGATAACAACAGACCATGTTACCAATCTAGGCACGATACGTTCTTTGGATTGTAAATGCCTTGGTACAAAGTCGTTACACAAAAAAGTACGGAATTACATGGTGATAAATACGTTAACTTAATAAGGTGAAATTGACGAAAGGACAGGAGCGTCAATCCCAAGGGCTCGAACACTGGAACCATCGGTAACGAGATACTGAGTTAACCACAACAGCAGTGTAACTTGGGGCCTAACTTCGTGAGGGGGAGAACATGAACCTCAGGTTTCGGAACATTAAAAAAAAAAATACCCCTAACATGTAAATTTTAATAAACCTGGACGTTTTACTGGGGAGCAAGTGCTCCCCTTGCCCCCGCCAAGTTACACCTGTCATCCAAGGCGTTAGGCCATCGAAATTACGCACATAAAAGAAGAAATACGACAAAATGAAGACCTCATAAAAATATCATGTCGATGAAATTACCCCAAAATTTGTTTACTGCAGTTTTATGTTGAAAGAGATGGCACATTACAAAATCTAAATTTTTACAGAAGTGTAAAATACCATCCACTATTAATATTTCTTAATATTGTGATAATAGAAAACTAAAACAACATGTCAAGTCCTTTTACTTGGTAGTAGATGGAAGAATACTCGAGTATAGGAACGCCTCAGTGGCTAACTGCGTCGAGTGGTCGACTCACGTTATCGCCATCGAAGGTTCTGGGTTCGAGTCCTGGCTGGGTCGTGGGTGTTCCGTCATCAATTTCATCTAATCATCATTCATCGTCGTCGCGAAAAACCAAAACTGGCAGTAATAAGGCATAGAACAAGAAAACTGTGCTTTGCTGGAATATAACATAACGCCAGTCAACACATCCTTCCTAAGAACGAAAGGAACCTCAATGGAACTGCTGATGCCACTAAACTCGAATCCTCCAGTGTCAAGACCCTCAACGCCATTCACCATTGCGCAGGCCGAACAGAATTTATTACGCTAGAAACAAAAGTCCTTTTGTGGCCTCAGGTGATAAACATCAAAGTAGCAAACAATGGAACAGTTAGTATAAATACGCTGAACTAACACCCAAGGACAAAATTTCACGACCGTCCATGCTATTTACATCTGAAATGCAGCCGCCGTTTGTGTAAGGCAGCTTCTGGTTGCGAGAGCCTTGCCGTGTATGGAACTATGGCCCAGCAGCCTCGGGCAAGCTATAATGTCGTGGTATTGTTCTCAAGAGGTACAGGCGACGGCGCCAAATTATCTGCCTCGTGAAAGGAATCCAAAGTTCTTTGTTCTTATGCTGTATGGAAGGAGTTTAAGGTTCAGGGTTGGGTCTATTTTCTTTGTATGTTCTACTATTTTCTAGGTAACCCCCTGGGCAGTTACGGGCAGTTGAACACTTAGGGTCAGCTAATTCAGTGGGCGTATATTGGAGTGGATAAACTGATTCGTGAATGGAAGTTACTTGGCATAGTTAAACTCGCTATTGTATGTAAAACGCAGCATTCCTGCGCCTTCTCTTGAAGATATCCGTGTCAGAGTAGTCACGTAACCGCAAAAGATCCAAGGTTTGAACCCTGGTTAAAGTATGGATTGTGTTTAGCACAACACCTATCTATTAGTTGATCATTTATCCACATCGTCGCGATTAACTCTAAGATTTAGAAAAATCGGCGTAAAATAACGAAAATGGAAAGTCCAAGTTTGTTTTTTAAGTGTATGGAAAGTCTGAAGTCTGAGTTGTTGTTTTAAGTCTCTACCTTATGCACAGAAAGGCTAATTGGGATTGGACCTAGAGTTTCAAGTGGGATCCGAACCACTATGTGCCTCGTGGCTCTGAATTAGGCGAAGAGCTAGTAGGAAGAAATTGGGGTAAGAGAAAATTAGAACATTTACACACACTTATTAGGAAATGAGGTTTCAAAAAAGCGTTTTGTTAGAAACCACATTATCTAATAAGTGTGTGTAACCATTGATAAATATTATCTATTACCTCTTACTACTATTAGCCCTTCACCTAATTCAGAGCAACCAGTTGCCGCTGGTTTCTACCGGCTATCGGTTCCGGATCTCTTGATTACAAGGCGACGACATCGGGGAAGCTTCGGAAATAAATAGAAAGAAGTTTTCTTTTTTCTATTCCATGCAAAAAGTGCTGTACATATTGATCTGATTCAGCATCTGAAGTCGTCTTGGACAGATATGCATAGTGGAGAGCCATCACCACATCACATCACCACATTATCCCAGATATACTTGAGAGAAAATAAAGAAAATGCATCAAGTGAAACTCTCAAGCAATTTTAACACATTCATTTTAACGTTAACTTTTGAAATCGTGGTATCTTAAGTGGTTCCACTGAATTCAGCGCAGTCGAAAATATATAAATGAGCACGTTGCATTCTCATGAGTAACGTTAAAAAAATATATAAAAATTATGTACTAATTTTGGAAAAGGCAGTTATCTTGATGTGATGTAATGCAACACCTTTCTTAATCAATGGTGATATTTTTCTGTGCATATGTCCAGTGCCGGACTGGCCGGGAAGATCCCAGCGTGCCCTTTGTCGTGACGCTGTCCTACGTTGGGACGTCAAGATGCAATATACACCCTTGCCACAAGAACAAACTTGTTCATACTATTAGGCATACAAGTTTTAGACACATTTTACAGATTCTGTCAATGAAATAACCTTCAGAGCAATATCAAGCTTGTAATTTTCGTTCCTAGACGGAGGAAAAATATCGTTAATTCTTTTGGTTACTAAACTCAAACGCAACTAACAAGTTGATCACGAATTTTTCACGTTTTACATGCCATAATTGAGCACAAAAACTGTATAGTTGGCGATAAATTTCATAGTAATAATAAATATTAGAAGCTTAAATTTAACTCTTCTAGATTGAGAATCTTTCCATGAATTTCTAAAGAAACTTGGGATGTAAGAGGGGACCTTCGTTGAAGGCACCCATATGCCAATCTCACTCTCATATACGTAATACACCCCAGTAACTACAAAATTGCTGGCCAAAGAGGCTCTGGAGTCTGGACCTACAGCCAGTATAATCCTCTGTGTGTTGTCCAGTCCAGATATGTATGTGGTTGTCCCTTCATCCTATCACCGTTAACTCTCATCTTCGCGATTAGCCAAAAACGGCCGAAAAGGGAAGTAAAATAAAATCAAACCATCCTAAAGAAACTTCCGAGGCAAGCAGCTTTCCAGTATGCCACTAGTTGACTAATACCAATAATTGGATAAGTACGATGCTAACTAACTTTACTGTCCTGTTATTTTTCAAAGGGAATGCTAGATATGTGCGCTTGTCTACAATTAATGACTAAAAACAAAAGCGATCTCTCCAATCCACTTTTATTTTCCATACCGTTGGGAGACATTGTACAAGTTTACGCAAAGCTACCGAGAACTAGACAGGCGTTTCTAAACTCGAAATACGAATGAGATAGTGACGAGCTTCATCGTTCACAAAACGAGACGAGACGAGACTGTTTCAGGTCTCGTCTCGGTTACCATCCGCCGGTGTCGCTTGTACTCAGTCACCCCTCATCGCTCTAACTAACAGCTATGAGAATTCACACCGCCTGCCTCCCAGCTCAGTGAAAGAGCACGCAACTACACCAGGTTTTTACGCACCCTTACCTAGGCTACTGAATTTTGCTTGGTTCGCAAAGAAAACCGGCAACAGAGCCCGAGGGCTGTTCGCATTTCAGGCTCCGGTGGTCGAGAACAACAGGTGGAAGTCGCGTTATCCAAGGCAAGTTGTATAACTTTCATTGTCAATGTTAAGGAAAATCCTCCTCGCGCGCCGACCACACTTGTCATTAACTTATCGCATAAACCTAGCCATGGGTAACGGTTGTTGGTTGAAGGAAAGAGCATTTCGGGATGGTGTGGACGTGTTTGGTTGCCGGAAATAATGCTCTGGCTTTTATTGGATTCTCTGGTTTTCGCTTGAAAGCAACTCCACCATATCTTAAAGTACCTACAGAGTAAAGTGTTGCTGAGATATGTGGGCGTGAGTGCGATTAGCCAATCAGGTTAATGACCGATGACTTTCCGCGACTATTGTCTCCGAAGTAATCTTTCTACGTGCATTTGTCTATTCTACTGAGATGTGTAAGTGACCTTATTTCTATAGAACAGAAGGTATCAGTTATGCTAGAGGTGGTAAAATAGTTTTACAACACGTACTCTTAAAACGCAATTTGACTCATTATTTTTGCTGGAAACTCAACAACGACCTCCGAAAATACCTTCTTCAATGCAGAAACCAGTGCTGGGGGATGGTATCCCCCATATAGCAAAATATTCACAAAGCATCCCACTAGCTGTCTCAATGTCATCATGTTCAACCATATGAACATTCCCACAGCTAAACTTAAGGCTCGACCAAACATCCATCCTCCCAGCTAACGTTTTCCGCTTCAGGCGCTGGCATAAACTTCACATCAGAACCACGCTGGGTACATTTCTTGCTTAATGGCCTTGTCGCCTACACTGATAAGGACCAGTGCTGTATCGGGTTGATTAGTAGATTGACATATCAGAGCCACCACCAGAAAGGGGATCATTAGAGGATGGACATTATCCGGAGAAAGAAGGAACACTAGATCACTCAACGAATTGCAGAGTGCCGCTCAACCGTTTCCACACGTTCCTGCTTTGGATATTGTAGTGTGTCCCTTTTCCAAATAACTCCAACCTTCCTCAAGACTTCAAGAGAAAGAAAGGACTGGTGGTACAGGTACGCTCAACGACTTCGGACACAACTGATTTACATTTGTAAGAGAGTGACAAATGCCTCTTTCACCTCCTCTTGCATACAAATAAACATGAATTATTAGGAAGCAAAGCCGACAAATACTTACTGTCATGAATGGCCTGCATCAATTAGCTAACTATTTATCATTAACTCGGTATTGTTTAACGTATTTGCTACGTCATTTTGCTATTATGTTTTATATTTTATTATTGATGTTGAGTTACTTTCATTTCCACTTTTGTTATTCACGAGAATATGGATGAATTGATGAAGTGACAGCCAGAGATGTCACGATAATATTCTCCCACTATGGGCGGGAAAGTATGTGTGTGTGCTTAATGTGAACTGTTCCGGGTTCGATCCCCACTCTACATATAATTTCACAGTCGACGACAAGCAAAAGATCCCGCATAAATGACCACGGTACCCCTCTTCCCAAGACATTTGGCAACATCAGTACCACGTGACACTGGGTTACGCAGATGGGGGAGGGGGGCTTAAGGGGATACAGCACTCTCCGAAATTTTGATTCATTGATTGATTTGATGTTTCAAGTCCACTTTATGCACAGTAAGGCTAATCGGGACTGGACATACAGTTTAAAGTGGGATCCGAACCACAATGTGCCTGCACCGGGTATCGAACCTGGGACCCCTTGATTGCAAGGCGACGACGCTACCACTGCGCCATCAGGGAGGCCCCTGAAATTTTGAGAAAAATAAACGTTTTCAAATAAAAGCTGTAAAGAAATCAGGAAATACCAGAATGGTAAATGCATACCTTCCTTAAAATGCCATTTTTGAGAATGGAAAGTTCTACAAATACGAGATATCATATTGTGTATTCAGCCTTCCTAGAAAGCAGATTTGTACTATCCACCTGTACAATTCCAGCCCTCCCGAAAAAAAATCCTGTGTACGCTAGTGCCACTTGATGACTTACTCCACAGAGACGAAAGGACGACCTTGCACAAGACAATCTTAGAAAGGCAGATAACAGCGGCGATGGGAGTCGACGCGATGACAACGAACCACTCGGGAGAAAAGCTGCTTGGAAGGCCTTGACCTTCAAAGGTCATTTGCGTCATGGAATCAAGCTTTTAGTTTCTATGAAGTTTTTAAAGAGACCGCCGATTTGTATCGTGAAGCAGATCCTCCCCTGCATTTAATATTCGTAAGACGTCCGTACGCATCTCGCTGACGTGATCCTCAGGTCTTCGCGTTAACACGATATACGTTCCGCTTCCTTAGCCGAGTTAGGAACCACGCTTCGTGAACCTCAAGAGTATCGACCTGTACCTTTCGACAACACACGCGCCAACTGCCGTAAAGATTCCCAAAACAAAGGTTTACGACGATACCCACGACCAGTGACACAATACTCCTCCCAAACTATAAATTATTCCGCTTAGTTCATGGCACGAAGCACACTGCAACACCAGAATAGTTAGGCACCACTATATTTATTACACTGGTAAACAAGGTTTGGCTATATATATATATATATATATATAGATATAGATTTACCATATTTTTTTCGGTCCAACCCAGGACATATTCGCGATCAACTCGTTACTGCCGAATTTCAGTTCTTTTTACAAAAATAAATAAAAAATAAATTGAAATTACTTAAAAGCCTTAACATTTTATTGGAACATTAAACTATTTTCAAATGTTTCATTGAATAATACATTTTCTGATGTTTAGGAAGCCTCTCTGTTCTAGGTAGCATTATCTGTTAGTTGACTCAGTTGAACTTTTCACTAGACGTGACTTTTTTCAGAAATGGCTTGTTTGTTTTAATAACATCATAAAATTCACAACATGAGAGTTCTGCATTAATTTTAACATTCAGCAGATGATTAACAGTGGATACTAGAAGTCTACCTCTTTATGCAGACCAAATAAATTGAAAATACTCTCTCAACTGGAGCAGACGTTCCAGGCAAAGACATAGCAAACTCAACAATATTAGAAATGTTGGTACACGAAATGTCAGTCTTTTGAAACACCTTAAAAATTGCTTGCCACTTCTCTTCAATAGTATCTGGTACTTTTTCAGAACTTGAACCACAACCTACCTTTTGGATTTGAATTACCTTATTCAACAATGTACGTTCATCAAATAGAGGTCATCAATAACTATACTGGTAGCTACGCGTATTTTCATGATTCTCAAAACCCCGGACATCAACCTGGACAGCACTAAAAAACCAGGACTGTCCGGGCTATTCCCGGACGTATGGTAAGCCTGCCTCTCTCTCTCTCTCATATATATATATATATATTATATATGTTATATATATATTATATATATATATATATATATATATATATATATATATATATATATATATATATATATATATCGGCCTGTTGAACACGAATCAGGCCATATTTTTGACCTATTGTCAATATTTTGGGAAATATTACAATGCTCTTGCCTCTCACAGCACTAGTTCAGTCAGAATTACGACTATATATTTTCAAAGAAATATACTAAATGTCGGTCAGTTCTTGTGTGTAAATACATACTCACGTGAGATATTGTATCGCGTAGGTTAATTGACTTATCAGTCGTGTCTTTGTGAGTGTAAATTCATTTGCCTGCAGCTTGTGATGCTTTAACAATACTACGATTCATGTTTACGGGCCGAAATCAAGTGCCTAATTAAAGATAACAATTATTACAATCAGTTTCTAAATTCAAATACTTGAGTAGAATTAAAATTATATTAAAGACGAAATTATAAGATGTAATTCAGGCAATCCATGTCCGGGAAAGAAGAGATAATATTCAATTGAGTGTCCTACCTGATAAAGATCAAGGTGCAAGATGGCAAAGCCTGGAGGTTGCAGTGAAAAATCTGCCCTTTAGGCAGAGAACAATGAATGAATGAATGCACTTTCTACACTGCGGATCTACAAGCCGCAAAACCCCGCAGTGCGAGCGGGGGGGGCTGGAGGCAAGTAAGCCTTTAGGGGGCCGTCAGCCATTGGCATAGTAGAAGGTTTGTATATGCGTATGTAAAAAATAAGCGTAGTTACTCAGAGGTACAGAAACGAATACAATTTATACAGGTAAAAGTAAAGTTGAAGTTCCCTGTGCATACGAGGGTCACTATTTATATTTTGAGCCTAACAATGAAAAAACAGGAATTTGGCATTGAAAACTGCTTTATTGTTTTTCGAAGTATTCTCCTTTATGGTCAATACACTTTTGCATTCGTTCGAACCATTTGTCAAAGCAGTTTTTCCAATCTTCTTGAGACACCTCCATAATATGGTTTTTGAACGCATCAACGGCGTCTTCCGCCGACGAAAATCGTTGTCCACGCAATTTATTCTTGATATTCGGGAACAAGAAGAAGTCATTGGGTGCCAAATCAGGACTGTACGGCGGATGACCCATCAATTCGATTTTTTGACTCTTCATAAAGTCGGTTGTTAGACGAGATGTGTGACAGCTGGCATTGTCTTGATGAAGAATGATCCGACGGCGTTTGTTTGTTTTCCGTATTTGACCGAAGACCTCTGGCAAACAAATTGTTGTGTACCATTCAGAGTTGACCGTTCTACGTTCCTCTAAAGGCACAGTTGCCACATGACCAGTTTTCCCGAAAAAACAGGCCACCATTTGTTTCGATGTGCTTCGAGCGCGAGCAACTTTTGTTGGATTGGGTTCATCTTGAAACACCCATACAGTCGACTGCTGTTAACGTTCCGGCTCATATGCATATATCCATGATTTGTCACCTGTTACAATCTTATATACGTCTTTTGAAGCACCACGATTGTATTTATTGAGCATTTGTTTGCACCAATTGACGCGAGCGTCTTTTTGAGTTTTTGTCAAATTGTGTGGGATCCAACGAGAACATGCCTTTCTCACAGCTAAATGATCATGTAATATTTTATATATGCTGGTGGAACTAATGCCTATGGTTGCCTCAATCTCACAGTATGTCACATGACGATCTTGCAGTATTAGGTTTTGCACAGCATCAATGTTTTCTTGAACAACAACTGATTTTGGACGACCTTCGCGAATCTCGTCGGTGAGCGAATGGCGGCCACGATTAAATTCGTTATACCAGTGTTTCACAGTGGCAAAGGATGGGGCTTCATCGCCAAATGTGGAAGTAAGTTGATCCATGCACTCTTGTCTTGATAATCCACGTCGAAAATCGTAAAAAAATCATCGCACGAAAATGTTCACGAGTTAATCCCATTTTATTGTTGTCGCGCAATCTCCAAGGCAACATAAACAACACAAATGAAACTATTGACAAAACATTTGAAGTACGTTATGGTCAATAATGCCAGACGATTCCGTGCAAACGTCAAATCGCGCCTAACTTCAATCAGTGTTGCCAAGGCTCAAAATATAAATAGTGACCCTCGTATAGCACCATGTCATGAAGGCACATTTAGGGTATGTGGGCCACACATATTTTCGATAACAGCCATTTTGGAGGTGATGTGGTTGGGCCCTACATTCGCTTTATGCGGGGACAGAGCCGGAAAAATTCCGACCTTACACTGAAAAAAATATCGGTGTTGAAACAACACAGCCAGTGGTCCAGGAAGTCTGCACCCCATTTTGGTCAACGTTTAACCTCACTGGTGTTGAAATAACACAATAACAATGGTAAAAATCAACACCTTTTAACACCACTGAGGTGAAATGTTGACCAAAATGTGGTGTAGACTTTCTGGCACCACTGTCGGTGTTGTTTTAGAACTAACACCGATATTTTTTCCAGTGTAGATCACCTAACCCGGCTTTCCCGCGCGGTAGTCCGACTAGAATCAAATCAGGATGGAATTTCACAGAAATGCAGCGGTGAAGGTTTCTTCAACCTATCTCTAATCAGGTAAAGGTTACGATTGCATGATTGTAACAAATGTATCATTTTACAGGTGTGAGAAAACAGTGTCATATATATATATATAAAATCACATCACCCCTTCTCATTTAAAAATTTTGAGTTAAATTCAATATGGCGGTCACCAAGATTGTGGACGTCCGCTTGGAACTCACCAATGTGGTCCCCTTCTGGTTTACGGATGCCAGAGATAGATAGAAGAATAGAAATTTCCATAATAAAATGTACGTTATTGTAGTGCCTTGATATGTGTATTGTTCAAAGCCTGTTTCTATCATGACCAATTGTACCCAGCCTAACTCCTTTACCTTTTACAACACAGACAGTCAATAAAGGGACTTTCTAATCACCTTCTAGGCCCTTTATACTTATGCGACTTGCAGTCAACATGAGATCCAGAATTACACTCACACACATACATACAGGGAGGTTATTGCAGCATGACACCGCAAGAGCGGCGGCCGCTTGCCGGCCCAGTCATGCAACAGGTGCCGGCAAATTGCGTAACAGATAGCCCGTTACACAAACCGCTTGTTTTGTAATGTTTCCACTTTTCACAATTATAGTTACAATTACAACTTAAATAAGCACGTACCTTGTCGTAAGGATGCTGGAAAAGGTGTCCTCCAAAATACAAATATTTCTGGCACTTTATTTTTGACATGTAATCTTTCTTAGACACCGCGAGAGCGTCGCCCGCTTACCGGCCTTGTCATGCATCAGGTGCCGCCAAATTGCGTAACAGATAGTCCGTAACAGAAACAGCATCGCGGCGCATAAAGCAAAAGGATGGAGCGGAACTTCATGCACAAGGTCAGGTTTTTCTGCGCTCCAATAGCGATTGTTTTGTGAAATAACTCGGCCATTCAATTCGAACCAAGCTTCGTCTGAAAATATGATTAATTCTGGATTTACTCTGCCAGCAACAATATTATCCAGCATCCAGTTACAGAATCGAACTCTAGTCGCGTGATCGCGCGGTTGCAATTCATGAACCACTGTAATTTTGTAGGGTTTTAATCTAAGTAATTTATGTGGCATTTCGTGCTGAGGATTTTGAAATGCCTGTTTCCTGAGCAAGCCGACGGAGGGATTTTTTTGGAGTATGTTCAAGTCGTTCACCAATTTCGTCTAGCTTTTCTTCCGTAAGAACACGTCGTCTGGAAACACGTTTCTTAGGTTCAAGAGATCCTGTCTCTCGTAATCTTTTAACGAGGTTGTAAACAGTATGTCTGTCCGGAACAGGATTGCCAGGAAATTTTCTTGCGAATCGCCTGACTACTTTTCTGCAAGAGTTCGTTTTCACGTAAGTATCGTACATAAAAACTCTTTGTTCAAGACTATATTTGTTTGGCGGCATAACTAATGAATGAATAACAATTAACACACGATAAAGCACTAGCACTGAACAACACGAGTACTGATAAACGCAAACCGAAGTGAACACGTCTAAACAACTGGTAGCCGACAGCTGTCGCATTCGCGTAGTATCGAGAGGCTTCTCGCGGCTTACCACTACTCCGATAAGCCGCTGACGCTCTTGCGACATCTGAGGAATTTCGCTTCTAGCGTCGGCTCTATAGACACTGGATGGACCAAATTTTGAGGGAAGCACAACAAAAGACTACTCTATGAGGATATGTAATGCTCCTGCCGCAACTTTGAAAAAAAAAAATATGGAAATTACGACGTTCAGAAATTTTGCGTAATTACGGGGAAAATAGAACTTTGGGATTTGGCCCCCGTTTCCCCCTGGACTCACAATTGTCGGAATTTACATAAAATGTTGCTTTTTGTTCATTCTTACATTCAGAATTTAAATTTCTTAAAAAGATGCAGTTGTTGAGCAGTTATAGCCTTTTATATTCAGGGGAAAAGGGGAAAAGTGCTTATTTCAAATGGCGCTCTCAGAAAGAAAAACGCACACAGTGTATGATCGCTACTTTACTTCAAAAATATTCACACGTTAAAATTAAGTGACACTGTTAAATAATTCGTTTATCTGCGCTTTCGTTTTGCATAATAATGTATACGTAACCTCCCCCCTCGAAAATCTTGGGCACGCCACTGACTCTAGTGTTCAAAAGGATTAATCATCATTATTATTAGTTTTAAATATAATTTTACACTTTCGGTTTGCTTTATGCGCCGCGATGCTGTTTCTGTTACGGACTATCTGTTACGCAATTTGGCGGCACCTGATGCATGACAAGGCCGGTAAGCGGGCGACGCTCTCGCGGTGTCTAAGAAAGATTACATGTCAAAAATAAAGTGCCAGAAATATTTGTATTTTGGAGGACACCTTTTCCAGCATCCTTACGACAAGGTACGTGCTTATTTAAGTTGTAATTGTAACTATAATTGTGAAAAGTGGAAACATTACAAAACAAGCGGTTTGTGTAACGGGCTATCTGTTACGCAATTTGCCGGCACCTGTTGCATGACTGGGCCGGCAAGCGGCCGCCGCTCTTGCGGTGTCATGCTGCAATAACCTCCCTGTATATTCATAAATAAATATATAATATATACTCTCTCTCTCTCTCTCTATATATATATATATATATATATATATATATATATATACACACACACACACACACACACACATACATATGTGTGTGTGTGTGTGTAAAGGTAGGTAGATAGACGGGGCTTTTGGTAATATCTTGCGGGGGGGGCCCAAGATTTGTAGATCCGGCACTGACTTTTTATTCTCTTTTCTGCTGTCAAAGACTGTGAAGGTTAAAAAATATACAAAATAGTAGCCTCATTGAAAATACATTTCGAGGAGGATACTTTGAATTAGTGGAGTAGGTTACAAAATACAGACCTGCATAATCTATAGTCATCCACAGATATTATTAGAATACTGAAACCAAGACGATTTCGTTTGGTAGGCATTACAGCACGCATGGAAGAGGACAGGAAAGTTTACGGGGGTCTAGCGCCTGGACCCCTATGTGGTTTATTTTGTGTCATCCATTTGTGTTTGTCGCCTTGTTCGGGTTCGGTACCCGGTGAAGGCACAAGTGGTTCGGATCCCAATTTAAACTGTAGGTCCAGTCATAATTAGCCTTCCTGTGCATAAAGTGGACTTCAAACCGAAACTCAAACCCGTGTGTGTTTGTGACCGACCCTTAATCCACCTCATTCTTTCACCATTCATCCACATCGAAGTGATTTCCCAATAGCGTCAGAAAAGAGACTCAAAATGAACAACTCAACAGAATCCATATTGGAAAACCTGATGGTAACAGACCGGCTAGAAGACGAAACTTGAATGACAGTATTCAGATGGGCCTGAAAGAAATTGGTTTAGGATAGGAACCAATAAACCTTCTGGTTTACGGATGCCAGAGATAGAAAATAGAAATATCCATAATAAAATCTACAATGTTATTGTATTGCCTTGATATGTGTATTGTTCAAAGTAATACTTTCCCGCGCTTTAAAAAACGAAAGTGAAATGTTCACAGGAAAGAAAGTGAATTATTATTGTTTACCGATAATATGCTATGCAGAGCTTTAAACACTGAGAAATTCTAGGACTGCAAATCGTGTGGCCCATTTACCGTTCCCGTCTGCATCGAACTGTCCTGCACTGTTGCTCGAAACAAACTGAAAAATCGGTTGTTCCGAGTTTATTCAGTGTGGAAAAAAAGTACCGCTAATCTTACCAAGAAACAATACGAATTCTATTTTTTTTTAATTGGATAGCACCGAGTAGAATCGAACCTCTCGTTCTTGCCATAGACGGATCATAAATTACAGCGTACACGTGCACAGGCGGGCTCACGACGTAGTTCCGAGTAGCGCCAACAGATGGCACACGAGTACGGTTCGTCTCAACCTGTGCATAAGAACATCCCTACTCGCAGGCACTTATCTGAAATTAAACACGGAAACAACTCGCAAAAAAGAAAACAAAAAAAAAAAACTCAACCTACATATAATTAATTTTAACCCTCTGACAAACGAATTAATTCGATAACAATCGTTACCCGCATGTAAACCCGATAATGGCCAGGGTTTCACAGCTGGTACTCATTGATTCTGTACAGATCCATGACTATGAGTAGTGAACAGGAAAGAACACTACACAAACAGAAGTTCTAGAATACTCAATGTGACATCAGTGAACATACTCCAAAAATTTTATTAAGACGTGAATTAACCAAAATAAATTTATGAAATATATATCATAGAAATGTTAACCTATATTATCTGTATAAAGATACTTTTTAATCCCACAAATATAACCCTTAAACTGAATTAGTCTATTCATAATATTCATAACAACCTATTTATTATATTAACTACATATGGTGATAAAAAATAAGTGTGTTCATTGAAGTATTGCCATACGAAATTGGTCAGCTGTGAGTAACCTCACTTCACTTCTCTGGCAGTACAGCCATTAATGCAAATGTCTTCAATTACTTCAGTTAGTCATGATAATGAATTAATTAGTCAAGTGTCGGGTATGAATACAAATCACGTTTTTCTTTGAATCGTCTATCCTGATTTCGAGATGAATTAAAATAAAACGATGTAATTGTCTACAATTATTTCCCTTGTCGGCTCGGTGGGCTTGCGATCTCGCCACCGAAGTTCCTGGGTTTGAGTACCGGCCTGGTCATGGGTGCCATTTGTATCAACTTAACAATCAATGTCGTCGCGATTTACCCAAAAGTGGCAAAAGCGACGCTAAACAAAATCCGTGGAATTATGTTGATATTTTTGACCAGTTTTCATTGTAAATAAGAACAACTAACCAATCTCATGATAGTTGTTACACTGTTGTATTTCTACCTTTTAAAAATTACACTTAAAACGTGACCTCTCCCATCAACAAGACATCCTTAATTATGTTTACGCATAGATCTGGCAACAAGGCACTCAGTTGCCATGACAACGGTGCTGTCATCTGTTATCGAAAAGTTATCAACGAAACTGTCATTAGTACAGCCTTAAAACAAACAATTCCATTTCTTTTTGCACTTTTCTAGTTTACATCGGTTTTCTGCCTCTTCAAACTAATCGACGATGAGCATGAAATATTAATTACGTAGATTAAAGATCACGTACACAAAGAAACATTCATGTTTAGGCCACGATATATACCCAGGACCTTCGGTACTGTAATCGTGAGCCGACTACTGGTTGCGTTCGTGTGTGTGTGTGTGTAAAGAAAGAGTGTTGACAGGTTGGTCATTTCGTGAAACTAACTGCATGAGATTACAAACCTTTTACACCTGGGAACTAAATCAGCTCTTGGGAATTTAATATTTTGAGCAAAATTCTGAAAAGTTCCCCAAACAGTAGAAAACTATCATTAACACTGTGTATGAAGTGTGTGAATTAGTTCCAGTCAAGCACTCCAGGCGGCAGCACAAATGCAAAAAAAAGTGTAAATATCTGCCAGAAGTATGCAACCCCAGGTCATCTATGGGTCCCAACGCATGTTCTGGGACCCATCGACGGCCAGAAAACTATCTAGCTTGCAAAATAAAAGGCTTTCCGAAATATGGTACCCTGTCAGTTTCTCAGAGTTTAAAAACTCTGAAACCATGATGCGCGCGCGGCTTATACGAGGCAAAAGACCAATAATTGTTTGTTTTCTATTTTTATAAGGACCGTTCTATGATCGCTACTACGTTAGCATCTGACATACATTACAAATAATTTCGAGAAGCAGTTTTAATGTCACGACATTGACGAGGGATGCCACAAATGATACATAATAATACGGTAACAACAATGGATTGAAAAGAAAAAGGGTTGAAAACCATTGCGATGAACAGACGCTAATTCAAGCGGTGGGAGTGTTGCTGGATATGGATCTGGCATCCAACGACCATCATTAAATAAAAGGTCAACTGCCAGGCGGTCTCGGGTGAGCCATGAGGAGAGCCACGCCTACTTCACTGCCGCTACCCTGTACTTGGCGGGAGAAGCTTAAAATGTATTTGAAGAAACTACGGTGCAATGAAAACAGCTTCCGTTTACTTCATAATAAATTGACCATTTAATGTTGCTTATTTCTACCGCAAGATCAACCGTGACTAAGATATTAAAGGACGGTGCAAGAAGGCAGAGAAGTGGGAGGGAGGTGTAACCTTCAATGAAAGTACAGCCCCCGTATTGAAATTTAGAAACAAAGAAAACTCTCAGCAGGATGGTTGGCCATAGGATTTGAACACTCAATCTCCTGAATTTGCTCACATAAAATGTGGTTGGGCCATACGCTCAGTGTATACTTACAAAAAGGTGTGTTGTTCAACATTGGTACTAATTAACAGTCTCAGATGGACATCTGGATATACAGGGTGAGCATAAAATATTTCCTTTGTTTCAAACATTTATCACACGAAAAGTACACTACATACTTTGAGTTTTGATGTAATTTCCAAAATACCACATGTCTCTATCTAGCGTACTATTCGTGCAATAATATAGCCTCCCCGATGGCGTGACGGTAACGACGTCGCCTTGTAATCAAGGGATGCCGGGTTCGATACCCGGTGGAGGAACATAGTGGTTCGGATTCCACTTTAAACTGTAGGTCCGGCCCCGATTAGCCTATGCGTGCATAAAGTGGGCTTGAAAACAACAAATCAAAAAAGATATTCGTATATTCAGGAAAAGACTTTATGCTCACCCTGCATAACTACATACGAAAGTGTCACTACATTAAGTATAACCGGTGCAAAGAGACCTACGTACATCCGATTCCAAGAAACACCATAATTCGGGTTTACAAGTGTATGGAAAGCAAGTACATCACCCCACATTTAATATTTCTTGACTTTTCCAAGTTTCGGAATATCTCTAGAAGATCCCCCAAATTTTTCCAGCTCGGTGCATTTTCATGTGGAAATGAGAGAACTATTTGTGCAGATGCACCTTGAAAATCACGGAAAACGTACGTGCAGGTACTTAAAAGGGCGTGGCGGAATTTTCAGAATTGAAAGATCGGTGAGTAGTCGCAGCAAATATAGAAAGTGAACATCTGTTCCTGGACCTCAAAGAAGTAAGTAAAAACCAGTACTGCCAAAGAAAGTGGAGCCATTTGTCCTTCAATGATGGAAAAAATCTAAAATAAGAGTTGGTCAACAGATATGGCAAGTACAACGTGCAATTAATTGCATTTTCGCTCTTTATTTCCGCATTACATTAAACGGGAACTTCTATCAAGAACAACCAAATGCCACATTAATTGCGCATTCAATTACAGTACGAGGAAGAACGTTTGTAATTGAAACCCTTAAAATATGTTTATCTGTTGAACATAAACTATCTGTCCTTCGTTACTAGAACCACTTTCTTTTTTGCTTCGCATTTTACAAGCGTGATTTATGAGTATGACTGCTGGTCTTGTAAATTTCGAACTGTTGTATTCTTCTTTCTTACTTACTTTACAATGTATTTCTGTCACTTTGAGCCTCGTACTCCTGTTTCACCTAATTGCTTATCACCACACGATAGGGTGGCCACCATTTTAGGCGAAACGTGAATTCCAGTTACGCATAATCTAGTTGAAATACATACACTCGTATATTTGTACAAAATTTTAAACATGTCGTGGTTCACTCCCGAAATTTTCCATGTGAATTTTCCTTATTCGGACAATGTATTAAAGAGGAACAATTGCTATTCACTCCATGGCAACCGCACTGAAGTTTACGCGCAGTACTTTTCTTTCGCCGGTTCGAACATGAAGTGTGTTGCATTCATATTTCCCAGCCTTCTTATTTTAAAAATAAGAAAATTAAAAAATAAAAGTATCCACCATTACAAAAAGAACTTATTAAACAAATTTTCTCCATGAATCAAATTTAACCACGACAGTTATACAAAAGGTGGTACGGATGCAGAACTCGACTAAACAATGGCGTAAAGAAGTTAAGGTTGAAAAAAAAATACTACTAATTAACGATACGAGAATGCGATTCAGATTATGTGGTTCTGATTTCTTTCTTTCGCGCTAATTCGGCTCCACAACCCTAGCAAAAAATAAAAATAATAAGGGAAGGAAAGAAACATCAAGCATCCTTCAGTCAGATCGATTATTTCTTATTCCGTTCCTTTTATATCCAAAGACCCTCACTACGTCTAGCTTGAAGACAAAATGTCACGTGACGGGAGATAAGACTGAGACACTGTATTCGCGGATGCGTTGTATCATCTTTGCATAAATTGTCACAACTGTGTAAATATAAATTGAAAATTTGAGAGCATCACACTCATAAATGTTTCATACATTGTCTGTTTGATATTGTTCTTACGTCCACTTTACGCGTGTCCTTCCGTTTCGCCTTATCCCACTTCCTCTTATTGCGTTTTTACCTCCCCAAATAGAATTTCAAATTATTTATGTGGCACGAACTTTCTAAGGCGAAACGAGACATCACATTTCGTCTTACACACAAAAAATTTTCCACCTGGGAATATTATCGACTTGTTGGGTAATTCATAATGGGAGTGCCGAGCTTGTGATGTTGCCTACCTCGCATTATCCTGTCGGTTAGGTTAGGTTAATATGCACAGAAAGGCTAATCTGGACTGGGTCTACAGTTAAAAGTGAGATCTGAACCTTGATATTCTCCACTGGTATCGAACACGGTACCTCTTGAATATAAGACGACGAGGACGTAACCACTACGCCATCCATCGGGGTGAACAAATGGTATACTTGTACACCCAACGGCGAAAGAAACAGTAGGCCAATTGTCAACCACCATTTTCATTCGGTCTGTATTACACATTGTGATGAAAATGAATTGAAATAATGACGTCAATAAGCAGAGAACAATCCCTGCTGCTTCGAACCAACATAGTTTCATTCCTTAAAACAACACAGAATGTAGAATAAAAAAGTAATGAAAATATTTGTGGACAATTTGCCTACCATTATCTTTGCCGTTGACTGTACAGTGTCTATGGGTGGGGTTATATACACACTTCATCTACGTGTTATGGAACAATTAATCTCCACAGAATATAAAAATAAATACAAAGGAAGGAACAACAAAAAAGTACTTTAACAAAAAGAGAATAGCAAATGTCCTGCAAAATCATGTATTTTGTTCACATACTTGTTTGTTAGTCCTGTTCAGGAATCGACGATCCAATTATAGAAATGTTCAAAAATGGATAATATCTCTGACCAATCCATCAATGGTGACAGGGCTGGTCCACCTGCCGGTCCACGTTGTCAAATTGTTATGGATATAATTCATTATAAAAATAAAACGGGCCGACGACGCCAGGGTTTGCGGATTCGAATCCCGTCATGGGCATTCTTCGCGTGTGTCCCTTCGCCAATTTCATCATATCAACACTCGACCTCATCTTATAGGTTAGCCAAATGGCAGAAAAGCTATGTAAAATGAACCAAATCAAAATCAAATAAATTAAAAAAAAAACAAATCAAAATAAAATAACCAAATCAAAACAAAATTAACTAAATCGTATTCAAATCAAGAATAAAAGAAACCAAATCAAGAATAAAATACACAAAATCAAAATCAAATAAAAAATTAAAGTGTGGTTATTGCACTCTAAAATATATGGGTGCATTGAGTTTGTGAGTTTTAAGTCCACTTTATGCACATTGAGGCTCATCGGGACTGGACCTAAAGTTTAAAGTGGGATCTTCCCATCAACTGAAAAATATATGGAACTGAGTTGCCATCAAAAGTGGTGTAACAAAGTAATTGGTGTAGGAAACACCTAATCCAGCGTTAAAGACCTTCATACTTGGTGTGGTGTGACGACAAATGGCGTAACAGGACACCAAAAATGGCGCTAAAGAACACCAATTCCGCAATAACACCAAAAAAGGGGTGTCCTGTTACGACCATCTTTGGTGGCAACTCTGTTACATATATTTTAGAGTGTGGTAGCAACGATCCTGATGAGAGCCTTCCTTGTTTGGTTCACGTAACAATAATGTCAATGAAGTAAGCCTTGGAAGCTTTCCTGGCAAGGAATGATGAAAAGATTCTCTCGGGCAGAAGATGAGAGTGACGTTGGCTCTCGAAAGCTTGGAATCTTTTCCACAAATCACCTGGTCGATAGCCCGAGATAATATTTTCATCAATAATGTCCATATCAAAAATATTCTTATTGGATGTGGTCCATCCCACTAGAAAATCCTATCGCCGCCTCTGGCAGCGTTTATACGAGTACAAACTTCGACAAGATCGCTCTGAACAAGTTTCAAACTTCAAGGCAGCAGGTATGTGTTCTCCCCGAGGGAAGTCGTCAACGCGGAGAGAATCTCTGTTCGCCTCCTCCAACCGGTGGCCATCCTAGGCGGCAACGCGTGCCAGGCAGGTTCCATGACCTTCGATTCAAGACACGGGATCTCGAGCGTGTCGGACACGGAAAACCGAGGCACAGGTGCCGCAGCTATTACCGACCACAGCGTTACGGAATTCTGCAACAGCACCATCCCACGCACGCGGCCACGGGGAGTTCCTCTCGAGGGAGAGCTTTCCTTGCTTGCGCTCTGTGGTTCGAATCCCAATGGGAACGGTATCCTTTGTGTAGCAGCTTGTTCAGAATCCCTTCACAAATTTACGCCTATTTACCCTCTCCTATTCGTGTCATCCAATTTTCTCCTATTGATCTTGGGAAAAATTCGATTTCGGGAAATGCAAGAGGTGCGACTTTCTGCTTGATTTGATTGATTTGTTGTTTAAGTCCACGTTACGCACAGATAGGCGAATAGGGACTGGACCTACAGATTAAAGTGTAATCCGAACCACTGTGCCATGTGCCTCCACCGGGCATCGAACATGGCGAGGACGTTACCACTACGCCATCGGGGATGCCTTTTGTTTTGGTTTGAGTTTTATTTAGAGTGGCTTTTGTGCAACTCTTGGCTAATCGCGATGATGAGTGATGATAGGATGGAATTGATGGGACACGAACACCCACGCCCAGAGGAGGATTTGAACCCGGGACCTATGGCGTCGTAACTCGCTGTTATAACCACTCCGCCACGGAGGTCGGCTATAAATTTATAAAGACATCCAAATGTAAACCCCTATTCCACCTAGTACACCTTGGACAGAAATTTGCAGACTAACGAGGCTCTGGCGTTTGGACTCGTCCATTATAATCCTCTGTGGAGCTTGTGTTGTTTTGTGTCCTTTTGTTGCCATTCATCCATCGCATCATCATTCTTATCTTCGTGTTTAGTCAAAAAGTGGCAGAAAAGCCAGGTAAAATACACTAAATCAGTCAATCGAATTTGGGATGGAACCAAAACAAAAGTCTCGTTTTCTTGTCTATATCTGAACCCCCGTCTCGTTCTTGTCTCAAAAACAATAGATACAAAAATGACTTTTTAAAAAAAAAGAACAAAATTTTGCACATAACATTCTTGAATAATGAATCAAAACAACCACCGACTCAATATGCCTAATAAGTCACATATTAAAGCATTTGCCTGCATCCGTGGCGAATGATCAGTGTAACGTGCTACGTACGGAAGGCCCCAGGTTCGAACTCTGGCCATGAAATTTGTTTGTCGTCCTATCATCCTCATCGACGCGATTAGTCGAAGAGATTGGAAAGCAACGTAAAAGAAGAAATATTCAAGCCATTTTCACTTGGGCAAAATTTTCATATTCTAATGTACCCCAAAGTTTCGAAACAATCAAAACTGGTGAGGAAATGGTGCCTCGTCTCAACATATCTCGAAAGGACTGGCCTCGTCCTCGCATCGATTTGTAGTCGGCCTTTCGTGTCTTTATCATCTCTAACTCGAATTTATGAAGTGCGGATCACAACTCTACCCTCACCCTTAGGAGTGATACTCTCAAAAACCAATAAGGTCAGAGTTTAGAACGGCAAGGATCTGCTGAAAAGAAAACAAACTCACTTTCCTTCGGCCAATTGTGAAACAAGTAGAAAGGTCGTGTTGTTACTGTAATCCATTTTCGAGAGATGACGAAGGGCCCAGAAACACTCTCAACTCGGCTTCAACATCTGGACCACAGATTACGGTCTCCAAGCGCTGAGAATTGAATCATCCAAGGAAGTCTCGAGTTCCTCCGATCTACATTTTCCACATCCATTATTGCTGAATAATCCACGCTTAGATGCTGAACTACTTCCACACAAGGGAGCTTGAACAGCTTGTTGCAGAATAGCAGAAAAAATTGCAAACGTCAGCCATGCAGCAACAGGTGGTGAAGATCAGTTGATACAATGGTCACCATTGAGAAGGATGGACAATTCTCTCCCACCTGTCAGAAGTAGTAGCGTTCCACTTGACTCAACTCAAAAAAGAAAGAGGAGAGAAGAAGGAACCAGAGTGGATTCTGAGGAAGTTGAAAAGTGGAGACAATTAAAACTTTCTGCACTGTTAAATCAAAATAATAATAAAAAAGAAACCCAGGACTGGAAACCTGTCCAATTCCTCGCCCAACGCCTCCATGTGTATGTATTTCCATCATATATTCACGTTAAGCTGTCAAGGTCATGCACAATTAATTCCAAACAGGAATATTTAACCAGAGGGGAAGGTGACGGCGTATAAATATTAATACATATTAAAAACAGTTTACCTTCTCGCATAAAAAAAGACAAATGAGCAATGCACGTCAACGAGTAATTTCGCCCGTGGTACTCTCTGGCTGTGAATCATGTCCTCTATGCTGGAAACATAAACCTTCACAGGAAGCGACGAACTAATTTTACAGGGCCTGGCGTTATCATTACAAAGTCCATCACTTTAACATGACAATGGAAAGGAAACGATGATTTCAAACGATTTCCTACACGAAATTAATGTAGCACACATCCTTCACACAGTCCCCGCTCCAGTTACTGGTTGGTGATAAAATTACGACTGACCGCTACACAACTTTCCTTCTTAAATATTTCACTCCAGTTACTTCTTGATGTAAAACACGATGATCTTAATTATCAATCTATTTCAAAACCTCGACCATTACGAAAATAATAATAATAACAAAGATTGAGCACCTTGATTTCAAGGACGACGTACACGGACCAAAATATGCTAGTATAATGTACAGTAAGGATGTACGTCTTCTTGAAAGTATCTTATGGAATTCACTGGTATCAATAGAAAACTTGCAATTAAAGTTTTAAAACTTAGCAGGTGTAAAGGCACTGCATGCGTTCTGGTATCATAACATTTCACACATGACTATGAGCGTGTAAGGGGGTTCTAAGAAGGCACCCAAATGTTACCCTCTCTTCCATGTATATAGTGCACCTCGGTAACTGCAGTGATGCGGGCGAACAAGGCTCTACGTGGTGGTCTGCTGTTCTCTGTTTGTCCTTACGTGATTTACAGTTATTACGGTTAAAAAATTTTATTCTCAGAATAGTTGAAGTTGTTGATAATGAGTCGATGTAACTATTAGTGTTAGTAGTGAGTGAGAAAGATTTTAACGGATACGTTTTATTTTCTTGTTAAGAGTCCTGTCTTCAATTTTGTGTTATAGTTAAGGGGCATATCTCAATTTTATGTGACAGACACAAAGGCAGAAGTGCACATAATTTTAAACATCAAACAATCACATTTCAAAAACTTACAACACCACGAGTAATATCTAGTACCAGGCATTTAAAGATTGCATTTTTAAGAAAAGGCTGAAAGATTGCTCATATATACAGTATATAAAATGTGTATCATGAAATATTTCGTTAAATTAAGGCAATTTGTTTAGGCCCTTTTATTTTTGCATTTTTCGTGATTTTCGACGGCTGTGATTCTAGGTCATTTTGAGCATTGCTTATAGTTTCCTGCAACTTATGCTTAATATTTATGCTTGTTAACGCTTGCCCATACATAATATAAGCAAACAGCATTTCCATGAAACAAAGTAAAGTAGACCCATAGTAATAGCTGCTACCCAAACTTTTCAAGTTTTGTCCGGTGAAATTTTATTTCTCGTACTGACTGTGAACTAAATCTAGGAGACATTGCTTGCTTTCATTATGCTCCAACTGTTTCGGTGGAAGTAAAGAGGAGTTTCTCCATGTGCAAGCTTTAACTAGGAGACAAACTTTTTTTTTGTAGGTCCAGTCCCGATTAGCCTATCTGTGCGTAAAGTGGAATTAAAACAACAATTCATTTTAATTTTTAAAAAACCTCTGCTAAGTGTTCATTGTCCATTTAAATTTGCATTCGTTGTTTATTATTTTCAGAAACAATTCAGAATAAAATTATATTTTTGTAAATTGATTTTACATTTCATATATTTGCTAGCTCTGCAACAATCAGTTTGTTTCTTGGAGCGGAGTCCAAGGGGGCCTTACCTCCTTCTCGAACTAGTTAATACTAAATTTAAACATTTTGCACCCTTATCCATTAAACAGCTCTTTAAAATAAACGCATTACCCGTTACGGAATTAGGGAAATGCTTTAAATGAGAATATTTTGTTCATATCAATATATTGGCATGCATGCTTATCAGGGATTGACCAGATGTATGCACTCGAAACAAAATGGTGAAACAAAATGTCACTTTTATTGAAATCACCTAACTGGGGCGAGTTCACAGCGAACAGAAAAGTAGTAGTATCTTACTGTAGCATTGGAAATATTACCCTTGTATTATTTTTGTATTTAATTTGTACTGCAGATATAAAAAAGACAACTGACCTGCAGCATGTTTTAAGACTTTTACGTCATTTGTCATAATTGTGTAAATTGTACGTTTATGATGAATGTGGCCGTTAAAGAATGTGATTATTCGCAATGTCTACTTGAGAGAGAACAATACAAGGCTAAGCGTGTTTCGTAAATGTAATGACTTCCAACACGCGACGTATTTTACAACGTAATACGTAACGTGAGAATTTCTTTTAACGCCAGAACTAATTACTTCTTGGAAATACATTGCTGTCAAGCTTTCAAAATACATTCAATTGGCTATATGTCTACCCATAATTCGTGTTGTTATATTATTATGAATCGCCAAAAAAAAGCATATTTAGTTGACCAAGAAAATTACAATATCACATTAAGCATATGAAATATGAATATATTAATCGTTTCTGGTGGATCTGGGTTTGTATTGGTGCTATTAGAAATCTACACCATATAGAATTTTGATAGGACAAAAATACACTTGATACGAGACCATTCGTGCAACAAAATATAAATATTTATTTACAATTCGTCGGCCGAGCGTATTGGATCATCGACTCAATTTCGCCACCCCAAGGTTTCGGGTTCGAGTCCTGAGCTGGCCACGTGTATTCCTGCATCAGCTTCATTTATTCATCCATCCATCCTCATCGTCGTAATAGTCTAAACAGACAAAAAGGTGACGTAAAAGAAAAAATATTTAAGACTCAGTTTTCTGCACCCTCTCTGACACGTAACTACGAGCATGGTAAAACGTATCAGCAAGTCAAGACAGTTTGCTCACGGCCGAATAAAATATTTTCGATTAGAGGAAATCTAGGATTTTTATACGTGGAGCAAATTAACTAGAACAATGCAGTCCTTCGCACCCCATTGAAACAGATGTATTGCACAAGACGACCGAAAACTTCTTAATAAAAGTTCAGCAATGCACTGCATTCTCGGCATATTGTTTATGTGTAAGTATAATATTTGCGGGATGTTTCTCAATACACTAACCCTTCCACTTGACCCTTTCCCCCCATGAAAACAGAATTTGAGGCACATCCTGAAGTAGTTCTGCCTGCTTTTAAGTATATGAACATGGTAAACAACATCATAACTACAAAAAAAAATAGCATGTTAAATTCTGTTGACATCTATTGAAAGGGGGAGGAAACTACGAAGTGGGAGTTGGTGTATTTGCAAAATAAATTCATTACAACCAAGCCATATTATTTCTCTCCAAAGAAATCGTTGAGATAAGAAGCTTCAGTGTGAATATTATAGAATTAATGTTTCGCTTGTATGATGCTAAATTTCCCGTAATGTGCACTTTATATGCGTAATACAGGCATTACATCCAATCACGGTAGCCACTCTAGGACCATGATAAAATTCAAGTATAGTTCTCTGTTTTCAAGGTGAACTTTTAAAAAATTCAAGGGTCCAAACACATGTTTTCTATGTTTCAATCTTACGTATTACCGCCTCTCCCCACCCACACACATACACAAATATATTTACAATATAAAGGGTCTGGGTATTTTCATTCTACCCAAAAATGCTAATTCAATTAAATTAAAAAGTACCGTGCGTCCAGTTCCTTGCGAGACCGAGAGATCGGGAGAAGTGTGGCGGGCGGCGCTAGCGGAGATGCCAACATTTTCGACGAGTAACGTCCCGCTTAAGTTTACCCTCGAAAGTGTTTGGTTTCGCTCGGAATCGTTTGGAGGTTTCGAATGTACAAAGGACGGTGCAGGCTCTCCATGAGTTTCAATATGAAACCCTTCCTCATCCAGCATATTCTCCCGACCTCTCCCCCCACTGACTACCATCTCTTCCGGCATTTCGATCACTTCCTGACAGGAAAGACCTTCGCTGATGATCGGGCGGTGCAACATGCCGTTGAGGAGTTCTTTGCGTCGCAGACTCCACACTTCTTTCGCCATGGAAACCAATTGTTGGCTGAGCGATGGCAAAAGTGTGTGGCTGCAGACGGCAACTATTTTGATTAACCAGGCATTGTAGTTTTGATTATTTTGACCTTTGGCAATGACGTGCCTGGGGCGGACATATCATTCGCACCAACCCACTATATATTTAAAATATTTAGTTTAAGGTGCGAAGTTTACAATTACCAATTCACATACTCAGACTCGAAATATATTCTTGTACATCCACAAACACAAGTCACAAATTTACGTGATATACTAATCTACGAAAAATTGTTAATTGTACAAGAATTTCAAACTCAAATTTACCTAACTTCAAGATATCTTATCTTGTAATAATCTTCCGTCTGTGAGACAGATTATTCTGCAAAGGACACTAACAAAGTAGAACGAATTGAGAGAATTTTGTGTGTTGTGCAGCTGTCTTCTCCTTCCTCGATAAAAATACAGTAAAAGCTAAACTGTGAAATACTTGACACAGGGTATTTATAAACAAATATAAATTCAATGGGATTTGGATTGAAAAAAAAGTTACAATTTTTCACGTCTACTGAGAAAAATTCACGCAGAATTCACGCGCAATTCCCGGAGCCAATAATTCGCGTATAATTCCTGAAATTCAAGGAATTCCCGGTGAGTTGCCCTCTGTACTACAACACTTTCTGCATTAGTTGAGTTGGGCTAGGAAAAAAATTATCGATTTAGTTTCTCTATACCGGGAAAACAATGATTTTACAGACTATTTCTAATTACATTGCCATCAATCATCCAGAAGTATTTCTAATGGTCTTATTAATTAAGAAGACACCCTAATAAAACATCCGTTATTAGTTCCTGTACTGAAGTGGATTTCGTGATAACAGAATAAAATCGCACCGCCGCTTTGTTCAGACTTCATAGGAAATGAGCCATAAGAATATCTCGGGTTCAGCTTGAGAATTTTCAGTTGCCAAGGCGACCCGCTTGGCAGTTGAGTTAACTAGGTTAGGATCTTTGCCAATGGCTGAGCTATGAATGAAATCAAGCTATCCTTCTACAGTATGTCATGGAGACAAGGACCAACTGGAGATCAATGTATTTTACATTACAGTGTTGGAGATCTAAATAACGAGTGCGTTAACTCATCTTTCGGGATATCTCATAACTAGAGCCCGGAAGTTTGGCAAAATGCCTCTTTTTATCAACTGCATATATTGATAATTTTTTTCCGGATATACGTTTTTTATGTTGTTTCGAATGTTTTAGAAGCCTTTTCATTTTGCCTATTTTGCCTATTTGGGACCCCAATGCCTATTTTTAATTATAATGCCTTTTTTTGCCTTTTTCAATTAAATTTGACCATTTTTTTAAAAAAATGTGTATATAAATTATTTTTCTCCCAAAAGACGTTGGCATTTATTTTTCTTCCGTTTATTATGTGAATAATTTTCGCCTTATTTAAGTAATATTGAACTCATAAGTAGTAGTACTTGTGCTATTATAAACCCACGAAAGGAAGAGCCCCCCTCCAGCAGATTTGCTTACACTTAAAACTAGCTCAACATGCCCATATGAGCTTTTTGCTCAAGTGTAGCACCCCCTCTAATCCAAGATTTTTGTAAAAAAGCCCTCATGGATTCCATGAGAAAGGAAGAGCCCCCTCAGATTGATGTGCCTATACTTACAAAAGATACTTCTGTGAGATTATTGTCCATAATCCTGTCAAAAAATATGCCCCTCTTGATATTTTTTTGGCCACACATAAAACTAGGCCACGACACACATACACACCCACACCCACCCACACCCACACCCACCCACATACACACCCACACCCACCCACATACACACCCACCCACACACACATATTTACTTCCGGTCCACTTCCGGTCCACTTCCGGTCTACTTCCGGTCTACTTCCGGTTTGCCTACTTCCGGTCTACTTCCGGTTTGCCTACTTCCGGTCCACTTCCGGTCCACTTGTGGCCTATTTCTGTATTGCATCATGCTGTGCAACAAATTATTATCCAATAAATTATTAGATACGTGTTGTTTTCTGATTGGTTGCTTATGACGTAATGTGATTATGTGTTATATTCTGATTGGCTTATTGTTTCAGATGTGTCGTTTTCTGATTGGTTGCTTATGACGTAATGTGATGATGTGTTATATTCTGATTGGCTTATTGTTTCAATGCGGTCCGTGCTTAGGGTATATAAAGAGATTTTGCATTGCATATCAGCCAGTATTGTAAGAGCTGTTGAAGAGTAAGGTTGTATTGTTCCAGTGCTGCTTATATTTTTTAATTGCAGATTTGTATAAATTGAATTACAAATCATACTGCTGAACCCAACTGATCTAGTATAGAGTTTTGATTTGAACCCCAAGAAATTGTATATAAATACCAAAGCCAAAAATATTGACACACATACATACATACACACATACACACACACACAAAGCACAGTGCTGAACCCAACTTACATTTTTTATTCAGTATAAAGTTTTGAATTGAAACCCAGAAAATTGTATATAATAAACAACAACAAAATGCCTAATCAAAAATATTGTAATCAATGCAATAAAAATATATTTAGCTCTAATTGGGCTAGACACCAAAAGATTTGTGACCCAGACAAATACAGAACCCCCACAAAAATATGCCCCAAATGCCATAGAAAATACAGCATGCAATACTTTACATATACACATAAAGGCACTTGCTCTGCACAGTCATCAATATTGCCCCCACAACCATCCACTTCTGGTCTGAAAAGGAAGCATGAAGCACCTGTTAATGCCAGAGCAGCAAAGCAGCCACGCTATGAACCTATCCATAGCAGTTTTAATGCCCAACTTAGGGATTACCGGTTTGTATCAGAGCCAAGATGTGGCATTGAGAATTTTTTGAACAGTATAAATTCTGATCTGCAGGCAATTCTAAATGCACAAAATGGCTCTTATAAGCTCTCTCTCAAATTGTTTGCACAATATAAGAAACCAAATGGCACAAAATTTACACAGCCCCACATAACAGAAACTGTACCGGTATATTCAAATGCAAATTCGGACAGAATAATAAGCAGGTTGATAGATCAATTGAATATTGAACACTCTGAATTTGCAGCAAGAGAGTCTGGATGGAGCCTATGCGGCTCTCCACACAAGTTATATGTTAATATTTCTGAATTCAGCCCATTACAAGGATCTACATATCTGCCATTACCTGCAAATATTAAAAACAGAAGAGCCGTGGTTAATATTGAAAATACCGACCAGAAATGCTTTTTGTGGTGTATTTTAGCTGCTTTGTATCCAGTTTCAAGGCATCCTGAGCGAATAAGTTATTATAAACAACATGAGCACGATTTTGATGAAGCAATGGAGGGTTTGGAATATCCAATGTCTGTTCAGAATATTGATAAATTTGAGAAAAAGGCCCGGGATATCAATGGCAAACAATTATCTATTAATGTATATATTTATTCCACTGGCCGTGGCAATTGCTTGATAGCACCTCTCAGAATCAGTATACTTGATGATGATTCTACTGTTCCGATTGATCTGCTCTTAATTGAAGAGGATGGCACAAATCATTACACTCTGATACATAATCTTCTAGCTTTAGTGAGAACACAACTAGATAAATCCAATAGAATATTCAGAATATGCAGAAGATGTTTAAGTGTATTTGATGGTAGAAAAACAGTGAATGGGGTTTGTAAAGTGAGTGCAGAAATTGCCAAAAACAAGTTAATTGAGCATCTGAAATACTGTGGCAATCATAAACCTGTTCATATGGTGATGCCAATGCCAAGTGAGAATTGCAAATTCAAAAAGTTTGAAGCCTTGTTGGAACACCCAGCATATATTGTCTGTGATTTTGAATCAATCCTCAAATCTCTTGCATCCTGCAATCCAGATCCTGAAGAATCTTCTATTACACCATACCAGCTACATGAACCTTCCAGTTTTTGTTATGTGGTTGTACAGGATGGTGTTGTTACCAAAGAATATTCATACATGGGGCCAGATGCCATCAAAATATTTGCACATAAAATAGAAAATGAGTGCCGTGACATAGCATCTAATATTTTATTAAAATCAAAACCCATGTTGCCTTTAACAGAGGATCAGATTGAAGATTTCAACAATGCAGAAAAATGTCCGATATGTGATTCTGAATTTTCAGATACAAATATCAAGGCACATCACCATTCTCATACAGATGGTAAATTCTTAATGGCCCTGTGTAATAGCTGTAATATTAAGATCAAGAGACCAAAATATATCCCCATATTTTGTCATGGAGCATCCAATTATGATTTCCATCATCTGATCAGATACAAGGGGTTTGAGAAGCAGAATTTAAATATTTTAGCTGAAAACGATGAAAAATATATATCTATTAGCAAAACAATTAAAGTTAATGGTGTTCCTATTCACATGAGATTTCTTGATTCTTACAGATTTTTATCTGCTAGCCTGGATACACTGGCCACTCAATTATCTGATGATCAATTCAAAATCACACGTGCATTGTTTCCAAATCAGGATCTGAAATTAATTAGGCGGAAGGGTGTATATCCATATGATTATGTTACAGATTTTTCTAAATTTGATGAGTGTTCTCTGCCTCCACAACATGAGTTTTACAGCATAATCAGAGGTTCTGGAATCACAGATGAAGATTATCACCATGCCCAATTGGTGTGGAACAATTTAAAATGCCGGACATTTGGTGATTATCACATGGCATATTTGAAACTTGATGTGACCATCTTAGCTGATATAATGCAGGCATTCAGAAAATCTTCGATGCAAAATTATGGACTGGACCCAGTGTATTTTTACAGTGCCCCGGGCCTAGCATGGTCTGCAATGTTTTTAAACACCAAAAAGCAATTGGATCTGATCCAGGATCAAGATATGTATCTGTTTATGGAGGAAAATATAAAAGGAGGTATGGTGCAATGTTCTCAGAGATATGCCAGAGCAAATAACAAATATATGCCTGATCATGATCCAGCACGGCCATCAAATTATATAGCGTATGTAGATGCCAACAGCCTCTATGGTCACGCCATGATGCAAAAATTGCCATATGCAGGGCTTGAATGGGTCGAAGATTTTAATATTGAAGATCTTCAGAACTATGATGACCGTGAACATGGCCTCTTCTTAGAGGTTGATCTGATATTTCCAGATTATTTACATAACAAATTTTCTGAGTTGCCCCCAATTCCTGAGGTTCAGTGCTCACCTGGCTCTAAACAAAAGAAGCTCATGATGACACTAGAGGCAAAACAGGGTTGTGTCACATATTACAAGAACCTCCAGTTCCTGATGCATCATGGTGTTCAAGTAACCAAACTTGGAAAAGTTTTGAGGTTCAGGCACTCAGAATGGTTGAAACCATATATTGATACAAACACGGAGCTTCGAACATCTGCAAACAGCCAATTTGATAAGAGCTTGTTTAAATTGATGGTAAATTCTGTATATGGCAAAACAATTGAAAATGTCAGAAAACATACCGATGTTAAAATAATTACTGACCCCAGCCTGAGCAAAAAATTGGTTGCAAAGCCTAATTTCAATTACAGAAGAATTTATGATGAAGATATGGCACTTTTCAACATGAAAAAAACAAGAATTAAGTTTGATAAACCTATTTATGTAGGGGCTGCAATATTGGAATTGTCCAAATTACATATGTTAACATTGTATTATGATGTGTTGAAACCTTTTTATGGTGATAATGTAAAATTGATGTACATGGACACGGATAGTTTTATTCTTGATATTAAAACAGAAGATGTTTATCAAGATATGTCACAGCCTGAATTGTTTAAATATTTTGATACCAGTGAATTGCCAGACCATCTGAATATTCAACCCCACAACAAAAAAGTGCCCGGCAAGTTAAAAGATGAGACACTTGGTGATGTTATTGTGGAATTTGCTGGGTTAAGTGCCAAGATGTACAGTTTTAAAACATGTAATGCTGTTGTCAAAAAAGCCAAGGGCATTGGCAGAGTAACTGTGGAAAAAGAGCTCCAATTTGAAGATTATAAAAATTGCCTCAAATCCCAGAGTTTAATCAGAACATCAGAATCCAGAATTCAGAGTGTGGATCACTTATTGACTTCAAATGTTGTAAGAAAAGTGGCTCTGGACCCACATGATGATAAGAGATGCATTTTATCATGCGGCATACATACTTTACCATTGGGGCATTGTGATTTGAAAAATGGGAATCAATGCACAAGCACAGAGCATGATTTGAAATAAATAAACATGCCTATGAACTTATTTGGGTTCAAAAAACGGGCTATTATGGACCTGCCAACACCACAACCCTCTCCTGATATACAGTCTAAACTGAGTGGCTTCTTAATTATTCATCTGAACAGCATATTTACAGATGTTGATGATGAGACAGGCAAAATATTGTACATATTTAACAATAATTTAAATTATTACCAATTACCTGTAGGTGGGCAATTGCAATTTATTACAACTCCTGAGGGTGATGTTAAAATTTCAGTAGGGAGAAATATTTACAGAATTAAGCACTCAAACATGGTTTCTGGCACTGTTTATACTGTTTCTGCTGGTGACTGCTTATATATTGAGGTCCCTGGATCTTATGACAAGCTTATACCTTTTTTTATAGAATTAAGAATCAGATACTCTATAATAAATAACTACTAAACAAAATGCCTAATGATATTTTTGGCAATACAAGACATGAAGATCACAGTGATGAGATTCTGATGCTTGATGTCAGAGTCAAGAAATTAAGAAGTGATTTACAAGCTTTACAAACTACACTCAATGCCAGTCTTCAATTAGAAATTACAAATTTGCAATCACAATGCATGGACCCTCTTCTTAAAATTGATTCTGAACTCAAGTTGCTGCTTCAGAAATATACTGACCTGGCGACATTGGATAATTTTCAAAGTTTAGAAGAAGCTGTAGCAGCTCTTCAAGCCAAATTTAAGACCCAGGCTAACAACTCTGAGCAATTGAAACAGCAATTGGAAGAGCAGATAAATAATGTCCAGACACAGCTCCAAACAATTGTCAAAAGCATAAAATCACAAGAAGATTTTGATCTAGTGATTTCCACTCTAAAGGAACAGATTCAGTCACTGGAGATACCAAATCTGGACCCTCTGAACAATGCCATAGCCGAGGTTAAAGAAAAAATTGAGACACTTGAAAATTTTATGAACAATTTGCCATCTTCTGATGCTTTGAATGCAATAACTCGCAGTGTTGCCAACATCAAGCTGCAACTTGAAACATATGAAGATTTTGGAAAAATTCAAAGTTCCATAACCCATCTTGAAGGTACAATAGCAGCAGTACAAAGTGATTTGGCAAATGTACTTGAATCCAGATTGCCTGGGATTGTAGATACCCTCGTCAGTGTCCAGCAACAAATCACAAAGCTTGAAAACCTCAACACTAAATCTGAACTGTCTCATTTTCATCACTTGATAGATGATATCCAAACAAAGCTTGAAATTTTACAGCAATCCACACCCTCTCAGGCAGATATAGCCCTGCTCCAAAATGCTATACAAAATGTGGCTGATGCTTCTGAATTACACAATATGAAATTGGCACTTGAATTTTTGCAAAATACAGTCTCAAATCTTCCTACATCACAGGAACTTAAAAATATTAAGAGGGCAGTGAATAGGATATTGAAATCAGAAGATATCAAGAATATCCAGGCAGAGATCAAACATCTCACTCAGACAGTGACCACTCTTCCAACCAATCAACATATTAATGAACTGCATGCCCTGTTTGAGGATATCAGAAGACAGGTCCATGATCTTACAGCTCAAAATTCAAAATTGGCAGTTGTTGAAAATTTGCAACAAATTGTAGCTAATATCAAGCAACAGCTAGGGACCATAGAATCCAATCAAGCAAATGCTCTGTCTGTTTTTGCCACCCAGCTACAAGAAATTGTGCAACAATACAAGAAACTTGCTGTTGACATAAGAATCAAGCCGGGGCACGATGAGATTGTTAGGACTATCAATGAGCACCTTGAATCTGTAACAAGCAGATTGCTCACAGCAGAAAAAGAAATAACAGGCATAATCGAGAATCCAAAACATTCAGTAATTCTTGAATTGTACAGCATCCCCAACAAAGAATATGATTCACCATTTACACCAGGTGGCAAAATATATATGCTGTCCCCTGCACAATTTTATTACCAGTTTTTTGTTGGGGGCACATTGAGACCAATCAAGATCAAATATTGGCTTCAGCCACAGGCACACCACTACCCCACCTTATCAATAACAAATGCTAACAACAAAGTGAAAATCACCAGTGTAGAATTGGAGGATTTTACAGATCCCAATACATTGGAAACAGCCTATACTGAAGATGATGGCACTTTGGAATTTAAAATACAGATAGGGGACAAATTATATTTAGAAAATCCTGCAGTATCAGCTGCTGAACACCCTATAGTTGCAATATTCTTGTTTACATATTATGTCTAGACAAATTATTGTTGATGAATTACACAGACAAGCCAGACATAATTTTAAGAGACTCCCAGTAGTCACAAAGGGCATAGATGATTTATGGCAAAGCGACTTGATTGAAATGGCAAGTGGACAGTTGAAAAACTTAGACAAAATCAACAAGGGCTACAAGTATCTACTCACTATCATAGATACATTTTCAAAATTTGCCTGGGCTGTGCCACTCAAATCCAAGACTGGAAAATGTGTTACAGAAGCCATCAGAACAATCATGAATCAGAGTGGAAGATCACCGCGCTATTTGCAAACAGATAATGGCAAAGAATTTTATAATTCAGTGTTTCAACAATTTATTAAAAGCCAGGCAATACAACATTATTCGAGTTACAGTGATCTCAAAGCCTCAATTGTAGAGAGATTCAACAGAACCTTAAAAAATCTTATGTATAAACAATTTACCCTCCAAGGTAATTATAAATGGATTAATATTCTTCCAGAACTTCTACATAAATATAACAATTCTGTCCATTCCACAATCAACATGAAACCCTCTGAAGTAGCTTCATCTGATGAGCAAAAATTGATCAGCACTGTTTATTATCCTAAATATCAGCCAACAACAAGAAAGGCCAAATACAAGGTGGGGGATCAAGTAAGAATCAGCAAATATAAGCACTTATTCAAGAGAGGCTTTACAAGAAACTGGAGCACTGAATTATTTACAGTGGTTCAAGTTAAACCTGGGACCCTTAACACATATATAATAAAGGATCACCGAGGAGAAATTCTCAAAGGCAGGTTCTATGAACAAGAGCTCAGCAAAACTAAACAGCCTGACACATATCTCATAGAAAAAATCATCCGCAGAAAAGGCAACAAGTTACTTGTCAAATGGCTAGGACTCCCAGAACACAGCTGGATCGATGCAAACAAAATAATAATATGAGCACCTGGGATGTTATAAAAAGGCTGCCAGAACCTGAACAGCAGAATAAGAGAAATGGCAAATTGCTACCTGATAATATTAGGTGTCTTATTGTTGGGCCATCTGCTTGTGGTAAAACTACACTAATGGTTGATAATTTTTTATTGGCACCCAACTGGTTAGACTGGAAAAACAGGCACTTGTATATCTTCTCTAAGAGCTTGGAACAATTAAAATATCAGCAGCTGATGAAGCTATATGATGGATTGGATATTGCCACTTTTGAACCAGATGTTAAGCCACTTGATGAGTGTCTCGATAATTCTGTTGTTGTGTTTGATGACATTATACTGGATAATCAAAACAAGGTTAGAAACTTTTTTACACAGGGCCGGCACAAAAACATTGATTGCTTCTACCTGGCACAGACTTTTTCAAAAATACCGAAGCAGCTGATCCGAGACAATAGCAATTTTATATGTGTATTTCATCAAGACCATACCAACCTCAAACACATACATGATGAATATGTAGGTGGGGACTTGAGCTACAATGATTTTTCCAAGTTTTGCAGCAGGTGCTGGAGCCAGGACAGTTATGGGTTTGTTACAATTGATATGACAAGAACACCTAATACTGGCAAATACAGAAATAAAATCAACAATTTTCTAGACGTAGAGACGTATATAAATAAACATGAAAAGGCCAATCATTGATGATCTTAAGTTAAGAGATTATCTTGTAAAAAGATTTAAGGGATGGAAATCAGAGAACCGTGGAATTTATGAAAAACACAAACAAACAGAACAGCCTGTAATTGATGCTATTAATAATTTAGGTAAGAATATCAAAACTGTTACAGATCAAAATCAAAATTTGCTCACAGAGCTTGTACCTGTAGCTGCAAGGAACATATTAGATTATCCATTCACCCCACTTTCCAGTATTCATACACCTAGTCCTATTGCTCCTAGAAGAATTGAGGCTAGTCAGGATCCTATTGAATTGGGTCTTCTTGCTCAAAAATATTTAACCACTCCTAAAGACAATAAAGATGAGGTGTTTGGCTTATATGCTGACACAGAGCTTGATGGCAGCATTATTCATAGAATTGGCAATTTCAGAGTAACATTTATGGGAGATGATATAATTGTATATTCAGAATCTCGACTCGGAGAAAAAGGTGCTTTTGTTAAGTACTCCGGCACACCTGGATTGTGGGAACTCATGACCAGGAAGAGACCTGGCAGCTATACAGATCAAGATTATGAGGATTACAAAGAAATATTAATAAAATCAGATGCTCTATACCAGAACAATGATCCCACACAAAAAAGAGTCAAGTCTAGCAGTGGAGCAAAATACAATAATTTAATCAAGCCCATATGGTCACAAATCAAGACTGGCAGTGGAATCAAACAATACAACACCCTGCCCAAAGAATTTGTGTGGGTTGATGATGTCAGGAAACTTGTAGATAGGCTATTGGTGATAGCTGGGGAGGAAAATGCTGGCAACCACAATTTTTACAATGAAAAGGTTGGAATTATGGACATGATAAGCACCAAATTGTCTAATTTTATAGTGAATGACACTAAGGGGATTGGATATCTCATAAAAATTATTAATACTCTACCACCTAAATTTTGGAATATTTCTGAGGGTCGGGGCCTTGTTAATGACATTATAAACAAGCTGCCATTTGAACTGCATATTCCAGGCTATCAGTATTGTGGTCCAGGCACAAAATTGGACCATAGATTAAACAGAGGTGATCCTGGTGTTAATCCCTTAGATGCTGCTTGTAGAGACCATGATATTGCATACAACACACATTCTGATCTTGACAAGAGACATGTTGCAGATAAGAAATTAGAAGAGGCTGCATTTGGTAGATTTGTAAGCAAAGATGCTTCTTTGAGTGAAAAAATTGCAGCATTGGGGACCACCATAGCTATGAGCACCAAACAAAAATTGGGGTGGGGGTTGTGAATATGTATATAATAAACCTACAATGAAGGCTAAGGGTGTTATGTATCAAGTACCTTATGCAGGTCTCAAATCTCTTAAAACTATTGACAGTCTCTTAACCAAAAAACAGCGCAAGAAAAAAAATTCTTGTATTGCAAAGGGGCATGGTATGAAATTGTTGCTTAGTACCCCCCAATTAAAAAAATTACAGCAATCAAGAAAAAAATCACATGTGGGGGGATTCATATTTACCATCCCTGCCATCTTAGCTGCTCTCGGGGCTGTGGGGAGCTTGGCTGGGGGTTCAGCCGCCATAGCAAAAACAGTAATAGATGCCAAGAAAAATAGGGCAGAATTAGATGAGCAGAAGCGCCATAACCTGGCAATGGAGAAACAAGGGAAAGGTGTTAAAAGAGCCATGAATAAGTTTAAAAAAAACAAGAGCCGCTTACAAACCAAGATATTGAAGCTTTAATCAAGCCATTGGGCATCAAACATTTTAGAGGTGTGTACATGTCTGATTCTTTACCAGAACAACCACTCAACAAAGAGTGTGGCATTGTTAATTTGGATGAGTTCAAAAATCAGGGCACTCACTGGATTTGTTATCTTAAATATGTAATAAATAAGGCATTTGTGTTTGATTCATTTGGAGGTGTTCCACCTGAAAATTTAATAAAATATCTAAAATCAACTAATCTTTATTACAATAATGCCCGTGTTCAAAACTTCAAAGATGTTAATTGCGGACATTTGTGTTTGTCTATTCTTAGATATATGTCTCAAATAAATAAACCATCAATTGAAGATTTTCAAAAAGCCTTGTGGTATCTGAAACATCATGGGGGTATTCCATCTCACCAGCCAAAATTCAATATTGAAACTCAAATTGCATGATGACATTGTATATCCCAAAACAATAGCTCTCAGGGCATTTTACGGCATGTACTTGATCCCTAATATTACACACCACAACAATACAATTGCAGTTGGTGATGAAAAAATTGTTATTACTCCAGGGCAATATAATCTGTCCACTCTAAATGCTCAATTACCCAGAGGTATAGTGTTAAGTCAAAATTCTGTCACTCACAGAGTAGAAATTGTATCTGCCACAGAAACAGTAGATCTGGGTACCATAGGAGAGCTGTTAGGATTTGAGAACAACACAGAACTTGAACCAGGCATCAAACACACTGCTATTAATATACCTAAATTCTTAGCCATAGAGACTCTGAATATTCACTGTAATGTGGCTGAGGGTATGATCACCAAATCAAATGGCATAGGCACTCACAAACAAACTGGCATTATTGCAACATTCAAACCTAATTCTGAATTCATGGAGCCCATCATCTACAATCCATCCCCAACATTATATTTTCCTGTGTGTCATAATAGAATAGATTATATTGAATTGATGGTCACTAATGAAAAAGAAGAATTAGTTGATTTTGCTGGAGCCACAACAACTGCAATCATAGAGATTAACATTTAAATAAAAATACATACAATGGAAAATATTGAGAGTTATGAGCTACAATCATTCCCCCCAAACAGGAGGACATTTGCAAATTTAAATCAACCCAACACAGAAATTGAGGTTGATCTTGATGTAGGGGATGGCTTTATACACCCCCACAGAGCAGATCTATACATCAAATTTGATGTTGTAAAGCTCGATGGAACAGCTTATCCGGCAAATTCAAATATAAGACTTGTAGACAATTTTGTGCCTCATCTGTTCTCTGAAATTGAGATCAGAAAGCACGGTGTTGTTATAAACAGAGTGGATTATCCCGGCATTACCTCCACAGCTTTGGCCACACTAAAATTATCCAAAACCGAGGCTTCATACTACAAAATAGGCGGATTTGAAGCTGGTGATAAGATATTATCTAAGAACCACACTGTGCTGTTCCCTATGCGCCTGTTGCCAGGATTCTTCTCAGATTACAAAGAAATTATGTGGAAGGGTGGGTTAAGAATCACATTTAGAAGAGCTGCAAATGATAAAATGCTTTGATGAGGTACAGTACAATAAACCCCACAGGAGAAGCTCTGCCTGATACCTTACCAGATGCAGGCAAATGCATTATTCAGACCATGGAGCTAAGAATCCCTGTTGTTGAGTATGAAGCCAGTTATGGTCTTAAATACAAAGCTGATATAATAAAAAATCCACAAATTCCTCTACAATTTTATACATATCAATGTGTACAGAAGCCCGCATCTGGTACATATTATGAATTTGATGCTACAAATTCATTCTCCAGTATTCAATATGACATGCCTGATTTTGTGGTAGTACTGTTTCAGACTGGGAGACACAATAATCAGGAAAAAAATTCAAGTAAATTTGATAACTGCAACATCAAGAACATATATCTTAAAAATGGCAGAAATGAGGTATTTCCTAGAGAAAATTACAATTTAGACATGTCCAAGGATGACTTCCTCAAATTATATGAAGCTTTTTCGGCTTTCAAGAGGGTCACCACAGGCAATACTGACATGTACTACACACCAGATGAATTCAAAGCACAGAGACCCATGTTTGTAATCAATGCTTCAAAAAGAAAACAGGTTGTGGTGAATGACAGAACAAATATTAAAATTATCTGTGAATTCCATGAAGCATTACCTAATGACACCATATGTAGTGTTATTCTCATAGGAGAAAAATCATATGTTTATGATGTAAGAAATGAGAGAGTCACGGAGCAATTCTAGAGGGTCTCTGCATATTACATTGTTTTAATATTGGATTGAGGCTGGGGTCCAATTAAACTTAAATTGGAAGTAAATATGTGTAGGGGTGGGTGTGGGTGTGTGTGGGTGGGTATATGTCTTGGCCTAGTTTTATGTGTGGCCAAAAAAATATCAAGAGGGGCATATTTTTTGACAGGATTATGGACAATAATCTCACAGAAGTATCTTTTGTAAGTATAGGCACATCAATCTGAGGGGGCTCTTCCTTTCTCATGGAATCCATGAGGGCTTTTTTACAAAAATCTTGGATTAGAGGGGGTGCTACACTTGAGCAAAAAGCTCATATGGGCATGTTGAGCTAGTTTTAAGTGTAAGCAAATCTGCTGGAGGGGGGCTCTTCCTTTCGTGGGTTTATAATAGCACAAGTACTACTACTCTCATACATGTTTCAACATTGCTGAAGGAGAAAAGTGTGAGAAAAATGTATTTCATGCTCAGTTAGGATATTGCCTTTCGGTTAACATTTCCTTGTGCATGATTGACTGCTGAAATGGACAGGTTGATTTCGAACACAAACAAGATATTTCTGAAATCTCCCTCTCGAACCCGAAAATTTAAGGAAGTTGCATCTGAGCTTAGTTTACCTCCGCAACCAGTCTTGACCAGATGTGGAACCTGGATATCTGCAGCTATATATTATGCTAACAACCTTGAAAAAATTAGTGAGGTGATAGATGCTCTTCCAGAAAATGAAGCGGCTTCAATTCGTGAAGTGAAAAAACTCCTGTGCTATTCAAGTTTATTTTTGCACATAATGGTGCATTGCCAGACACAATTACAATTATAGCATCCATGAAAATCTACGAGGAATCTATGCAGCAGATGATGGAAGTGCCAGGAGAAAAGGGGTCAGCTGTTGCGGAAAAGTGCAAACGGGTAGTGAGTGCAAATGAGGACTTGAAACAATTGTAAACAATTTGTGATATTCTAAAAGGTGAAAATGCTGTTACCGAAATGAGACCAGCTACATTAGCTTGTTTTATGTATGCTCCAATAACTTCTGTCGAAGTAGAAAGATCATTTTCTATTATGAGAAACATTCTCTCTGACAGACGACTATCAATGAATGTTGAGAACTTAAAAAAACACCTTGTAGTTAGTTATGTGCAATCAAGACGGAAAAAATTGAAATGCTCTTCCGAATGTAGATCTTAACATTTTGCCAGAAATTATAGATAAAAGTGAGCGACTTCCAAATGTGCCTTTTTTCGGTTTATTTTGCCTTTTTTTTCATTTTAGTGCCTATTTTCCACATTATAAATGCCTTTTGCCTGCCTATTTTAACGAAAATAAATGCCTGAACTTCCGGGCTCTACTCATAACTATAGTTAATAAGCTAAATAATATGTTCGAATTAACCTAACAATAAGTTGAGTTCTTGTTGAAACATTTTGTACAGTTACGGGCACTTCCGGGATGGAACTATATTCCTGATAGTCAGTGGGGTTGTTACAACTTAAAAAGGTTCCGTGATGGTACATGCTAATATCGAAGAAAAACAGCTAAGCTTGTGTAGTTGGTAACGCCCAGCAGCGTAGTAAAAAAGGGAAGGAAATTAATAATATTTTGGCACCTGGACAGATGTGCTATTGTAGAAATGGAGGCTTTAATCGATTCTAACCCGGATCCCTGACAAACTGTGCGGGATCACTGATTGAGCCTGTATTATTGCTTGTCTCTACCGTGCGTTCATTTCGATCTGCAGCCGAGAGATCGGGAGAAGCGTGGCGGGCGGCGCTGACGGAGATGCCGACATTTGCGGCCTGTAATGCCCGCTTATTTTTATGGACTAATGCAGACATTTATATAAATATTGCAAAACGAGCACTAACCTGTGTTATAACACGCAAAAGTTCTTCTGTAATTCATCACACAAATAAATACGCTTTAGAAACGATGTTAAGAGCCACAGATAATAAAACATTTTAATCCTAGTTTTGACCAGTAACGTCCTGCTTAAGTTTATATCCTTGAAAAAGTTTTGTATCGATGGAGATCGTTTGGAGGTTTCGAATGTGCAACACTGTATCAAGATTACGCTGCAGACGAAACCGTCAAAAGTCAATGGTTTTCGTGAGCTTCCTTGCAATCCGAAATCTCTGAGCTCGAGTTTTTGTTCCTTCACGAGTAGATTAAGACAGAGCTGTGAATATAGTGGCGAGCAGATGTATACCAAGAGCGTGTTAATTTCGTACTGTGCGCAAGAGTGTTATTCTTGGTTACTTGTCGTTACTTGTGTTATTGCAGTGTGTGTGTGTGTTGTGTCAGTGAGACGATTGGAATGCCAGCTCAAGTTTCACTTTAGAACAAAGATTTTTTATGTATGACACTTACGTGAAAACAGACTCGTGTCGGGAAGTGTGTAGGCAATTTGTACATAAATTCCCAAGCGTTTCACCTCTACATAGAGATACGGTTAGACATCTTGTCCTTAAATTACGATAAACTGGATCGTTAAATTTTAAAACACCTAAGCAAAAACGAGTGATTCTAACCGAAGCAAAACTCGATGAAATTGGTGCAGCGTTAGAACGTTCTCCAAACAAACCTCTACGCCGTGTTTCACAGGAGATGGGCGTGTCAAAATCATCAGCACATACAGCCACTAAGGTACAAAAATTAAAACCGTACTCTTATAACAAAGATTAGTGCTCGTTTTGCAATATTTATATAAATGTCTGCATATGTCCATAAAAATAAGCGGGCATTACAGGCCGCAAATGTCGGCATCTCCGTCAGCGCCGCCCGCCACGCTTCTCCCGATCTCTCGGCCGAAGATCGAAATGAACGCACGGTACAAGGTAGCCTAAATGACTGGTACACCCAACAGCAAAAGAAACAGAAGACGAATTGTCCATCACCATTTTCATTCGGCCTGTATTACGCAATGTGATGATAATGAATTGAAATAATGGCATGAATAAGCAGAGGGCAATGCCCGATTCGAACAAACGTAGTTTCATTCCCTAAAACAACACAGGATGCTGAATAAGAAAGTAATGAAAATAGTGGTTGGCAATTCGCCTACCATTATCTTTGCCGTTGACTGTACATGTCCTCCGAAAAGGAAGCACTGGATTCATGGTAAGGTGGAAGACTACGTAAGCTCATTAGGGAATTTATTAACACGCCCATAATCCATAAAAAAGCATTCAAGAATCCTGTTACTGCATTTCACTGACTTATATATCTATATTCTCAACTTAATTCTTATCTAGCAGACTCATCCCCTATGAAACACTTACTCTATATAGGTTTATGTTTTTCTCGTCAAATATTCCCACAAAGTTCTCCACTGAATTTTACTATTACCATGGTCATGATATTGATATAGTTTCGGACAAACTTAAAGAAACTTGGACCTTATAATACTAACAATAAGGCCACCACATGTCCACGTAGGTGTCCTTATAAGAATTGGAAACATCTAAGGGCAATATATCGCCATACGCCTCGTCTAAATTTGGAAAAAACGAGTCATACTTTCTTTAAGTTTGTCTGGAACTATACATATTCGACTATATCTTGACATTTAGTTCCAGGATGTCCGAGTGGGTAAAGTAGCAGAAAGTGTATTTGCATCCTGGCTTAACAGACATCAGTACACGTTAAGTAAGAACAAAATATGGTACTCACGCCAAAGCATTCTCCTCTGCTATTCTATTGTCAGCCTGCAAGGAACGGATCAACTCCTCGCGTTCACGTTCTTTGGTGTGCAAAGTCTCCATCAGTCTCTGTTTCTGGCGCTGGAACTCTTTCATAAGATCACCATCGCTGCCGCTAGCGTATTCGTTTGGAGGAAGCACTACCGAAGCTGGGGGAAGCACTACCGAAGATGCGGGGGTGCACTTGTCCGAGAGGGAGTCCCTGCGAGAAGACCTCGGGGAGTCCGGGGGTATCCGACTGGTCTTGCTGCTGCTGTTGCTGCTGGCCGGGGAGTCCCTTCCACGATGTTCCGGGGTGGACGCCGCCGATCCCCGGACGCTGCCGTCCTTCTTTTCCGGACTGCGCGACCGCGCGCGACGCGGCGGCGGCCTCGGTGTGTCCGTCTTCTCCATGATGGCGGGCAGGTCGCCGTAGCTGCTCAGGAACACGTTATCCTCGTTCTCGAACAGGCGGTCCACGGAGGTGTTCATCATCTTCTTGCCCGTCAGGTGGAAGCTGGCGAAGCTCCTGGACATGCTATTCAGGTCACCCGTCGAGAGAGCCATCGCGTTTCGCGACTGTCCCAACCCGAACGGAAGGCCGTCCAGGGCGGGGATGAGAGAGCGGGACATGATGTCCGCCGATCGGGGTCTCGTGAACGGCATCGCCGAGTGGGGGAAGGTTTTTGGTTTGATCGGGGTGACTAGCATGTGCTCCGTCCACGAGGTCTCGAGGGACGGCTTTTCCAAACGCTCCACGTCGACGTTCAGCGTCCTCTGCTCGAACGGACACGAGAAGGTCTCGGGGGGGATGCTTTGCAGCCACGATAGAAGACTTAGATCGGAGTCGCTGAAGCCGGTACCGTTCAGCAGCTTGGAAAAGTTCATCTCGCTGTGTTCTTTGGAGCCGGTCGTGGCTTTCTGCTGGCAATAATTGACGCACGATTCGTACAGGATGCCCTTGATGATGAGCTGGATGAGGCGATCGTTCTTGGCCATCAAGTTTGCTTCGCCCTGCTTCTTGTCTCCTGGTAGGAACTTCTCGACTAGCGGGAACACCTCTCGAAAGCACTGCACACGAGCGTTGCTTGGATTCCAGTCCTTGTACTGAAGATGGTCGGAGAGACGGGGCAGGGTCAGCAACAGACACAAGTTCGAGTGTTCGTCTTTGGAGGGCGCGAACTTTTCGAGTTCGTTCAGGACCTTCACCACCTCCTCCACGGCATTGTCCACGTTGGGCACCGGCCCAGCCTCCGACTTGATGCACAGCAGCTCCACGTACTTGTGCTTGAGGATGACGTAATGGAACTGTCGCATGTCGAAGGTTTCGATCGCTTCCAACGGCTGGATGAACTCCAACACGTCGTCCCACTGTCCGTCCAGGATGAGTTGCCGCAGGAAGAGCACATCGTCGCTGTAGATGCCGTTGATGACGCCCGTTTCCCGCTCGACGCTCAGCTGGGAGATATGTAGCTCTCGGTTGTAGAGGAACTCCAACGTCAGACGCACGACGTCCTCCTCTCGTAGCGTCAGATGCGCCGACGGCATCACGTAGCGGATCCGAAACCTACAAGAAAAAATAATAACATATTACTAATCTACAAGAGAATAAAGCATATAAAGAAACGTTCCATTTCGAAATATTCTGAAGTAATTGTACGTCACTGCAAAATAAAAATACTGAACAAGATTCACACTTCACATCCAACACCCCAGCATGACTTGAATTTACGTTACAAATGTTCGCTTTTATGAATATTTTTGTTTCAAACTGTGTTTTTCGACAACGGCTGACTGATTGGTTTAATTTATTTAGCGTCACATTTCTGTCAGTTTTTGTTAAGCGTGAAGATGAGATGAATGGTGATGAGAATAAATTGATGAAAGGAAAATCACAAACATATATGGATGACACAACGAGTTAGAGCAGTTACGAGTTTGTCTCCTTTCAGGCGATTCAAGATTTCTGCTTGGAAGTCTTGCAGTGAACAACCATTGTAAGAAAATGTTACTTTGAAAACTATGGACACAACGAATACATTATTTTTTTTGGTATTATTAACAAAGTACCCTGCTACCGTGTACAGGTTCTTCTGTGACTTGAAATACTGACAGTCGAGATAAGGTTTCGCAAATTCTCGAGGTCTACACCAGTCCCATACACCTCTCAATATGCTGATCCGAAAGTCATTGAAAACATTTCGTTACACACTAGCTGCCATAGTAGTAGCGACACAGAGATTCAAGACTTAAGTTTCTCACTCAGAACAAACAATAAGGGGATGTGGAGGTAGGGCCAACACATTCTCGATCTCTGTCATATATGGAGGTGATGTGGTCAGCAACAATGTTTCTAAGAAATCCACATCTTCATGCACAAAAAAAAAACATCCGTACCTAACCTACATTAGGAAAATAGTCAAAATAAAGCCGCGGGAGGTCGGCTTATTTCTGTCACTTCTCTTAAACATGATTCTTCCACTTCCCGACGAGTGTCGCAGAACAAGTTTCTCTAGAAAAACCGATTTGCCAGGGCTCAATGGATTTAATAGCGTCTGGGTAAATTAAGTTCTCACCGGAATAGATATGCAAAACACATCTTCCTCAGGTACGCCGAAATGTTGCCGGAACGGGGAAGAATGAAAGTTGAAAGACCACGTAGCATCAGTTGAGCACTAACCTACATACCCTTCTACTTAATAAAAAAGCTTTAAGTACAAACAGCTCACATTAGCATGCAGCATGGTAACGCAAATCGTAATGGAAACGGAATGAAGCGAGTTTCACGCCCTATGAATGGACACCTGGAAAGAACCACTGAAACTTGCAAGAGCCACGGAGAAAGAACAAGATCAGCTTCTTTTTTTCATTATTACGTGCATCTCGTTACAACTCAGGAAGGGTAACACATTCAAATTGCTACATGTCAAAGAATTTGCAAAGAAAACAGGAAAGATGTCAGGTTCTTGCACAGTTGAGTTGGGGGCAACCTGTTATAAAGTATTTCGAACTGAAAGATTATGAAGCTAGAAATGTTGGATAATTCATTTGCCTGCATAATTACTGTAGATACACACTTCCTTACTGAATGTGCTATTTATACAACCAAGGGCAAAGATAATATTACGCAAAATACTAGGGCTGATACCGATGTATCAGTATCGGCCGATTTCAGTGGTATCGGTATCGGAAAGGATTGGTTTAAATTCATCTACCGATACCAGCCGATACTTTTTGCATATTGGTGTTTCACGGGGTTCTCAAAAATGCCGCGTGACATCCAGGAAATTATGCAAAATCTAAATTTTCATTTTATTTTCCACAAATTTTGCACGAAAATTGAATATTTTTTGTTACATAACATATTCTGATGTAATTCTTTAATATTCCAAAGCCAATTTCTTGGTAAATTGATGCACATAATTGGAGAAGAATATTTACACACCAATAGTGATAAATATTTTAATACATTTTAATTATTTAAATTTTCAGGGTATCGGTATCGGTTCAAAGTGGTACCGGCTCAGCCCTACAAAATACCACATACATAACATGGCATACATATAGAAACGAATTTTCTCACGTATGTTAATTCATGCTGTTGTTGTAGTCATGGACACTTCTGGGTTGTAGCGATACCAATCAAAGCCAATAGGATCATTACAACCCAGAAGTGCCCGTGACTGTATAAACTTACCCTATAACATTTTTTCCAAGCATCATCAATGTCACAGCAGTATACTACTATTAAAAACCAGTTGATAGAGGAGGAAAAAATGATCAAGTGAAATAAAGATCAAATTTATCTTGCCACACCTTCATTCGTTTATTGTTTCTACAAGGGAGATATTTTTCTCACAAGGTTCACTTCTCCAAAAGATTGCATCCTTTCCTTTTCTTCTGGCTCCTACGCACCTTACATTACCAACGCCAACGAACTTCGAAAAGATCCCTTAATTGTAACTCAGGGTGTATCTCAACAAAGTTTCCTCAGTCCTATAAAAAGCATCAGGTCTTCTACCTTCCCAACTTTTAGAAGCCTCTACGCGTTTGTTGTAAAGATCTTCGGTGACGTGATTGGAAAAGTCGAAGGAGAGTGTATAAAAGAATCACAATTCCTAGTCAAGGGAGGCTCCGTGATCTGTCGGCAGGGAGTCAATTCCACGCGAGCGACGAAGCTGGTGTATACCACAGTTCGAATGTTTCCAGGGGAGTCATACTACGCCATTTCAACTAGGTCATTTCGCCCTAAGTCTCTGATGTTGATGAAATTTGGTCCACACTCTTTATTTATGGTTGGAAAAAAAATTCACTGTATCTCAAAGGGTTTTAATTTTACATCTCTTCCAAATTTCAATAAATCTGTGTTTTCTGTCACTCTTAAGATTCTCGGCACAAGATACCCTTGCTTACATGTTGTTGTTTTTTTCTCCTTAAGCAATGATCAGATCTCTATGAAATTTTACACAAAGCTCAATGAAATAATGAGGATTTCAAGAAAAAATACATCAGCATTCAAGAGGTTTTATAAAAATCTCAAAACTGAATAATATACTTGTCGCCTAACTTTTGTCGTGGAAAAACTAGGTTAGGAAAACCTGAATTTTCGGCATGTGAGCATGATGGAACCAAATGTTTTTGATGTTGAAAATTATTGCAAAGACATGCTCTTTCTCTACAAAGAATGAAATTTGTTTTTTTTTTACTTCTTATAACAAAAATTTTACGTTGTTTGGACATTGCGGGAAAAATAGCTGCTGGGTAGCCATTTTGGACAATACTCCTGAAGAAAAAATATTTTAAAAATTTTCATTTTTATGTTATTGTAACCCCTATCCAAGGGTAATTCAAAACAGGCATTATTTTTCTGAAACTTGACTTCGTTTGAAAATGGCGGTCATTTCTTTTTAAAGACTTGCGGCAATTTTGGAATTTTCAGACAGTTGCGATAATTATGATAACTTAGCTACGAAAAATGACAGAAAGCTGGGGATAAAATAATTGTTTTCATTATATTTCAAGCTAAATTTTATGTTCCTTACCTTTTTTCACCATCTCTAATGCAAATGGGTGAAATTTAAGGCCAAAACTGATATTCAATTTTGAAGAAAAATCAATCTTTAGGAGTTTTTTTAAAGTAGGGAAGTAATGTAATATCAGAGCTATATTTTTTTAGAGGAGACACATACATCAAAAGTTTTCGCAGAAAATATTTTAGCTGTTACTAAAGCCTATCCGGAACTGACATACTTTATATACCGCAAGACTATAGTCTTCCTAAGGTTAATCGCGACGATGAGGACGAATGATGATTAGATTAAACCAATGAAACAACACCCATGGCATGATCAGGATTCCAACCCAAACTATTCGGTGGTGAGATTGTGAGCTGACTACTCGGCGAGTTCAGCTGCTGGATACCGAGACTATTAGTATTAAATCTTCTAGTAAATCCCTACATTTCTGAGGGTTCATTGATTCTTGACGTTCTGCATCAGCCCAATGAGAATAAAACAAAGGTCTGCAGTAAATTTCTGAAGATATTTGTTACTCTCGTAGGGAAAGTATCAGATCAATTCACGTGCTGAAGAACAATCGTGAGTGCCAAGGTAACTTGAACAAGAAAATCGCATGCGACAACTAGACTTGACAGTGCTGCTTCGGACAGGAGCACGAACACTACCACACGAACTTGACAACTCACGCCACCAACACCCAAATCCAGAATGCGTCTTCAGGCGGCATCCGCATAACAGAACGGGAGACAGGCTAACGTATAATCTGCAAATCTACTGGCTCTGTGCCATTTCAAGCAGAAGCTATAGAGCCATGTTTTCTTTCCGTGGCGTAATTGCTCCATATTCTGAAGGAAAAACTGGAAACAACGGTCATTTAGCTAATGTCACTAGATGGTCACCCAAGACGAGCATTCGCGCTAGCAGCGAAACTACACTGTTACGTATACTAACTTAAATGATGCAATAAAACTAATACCGTGAACGGAGCCACGCATGGCTGTGCCGAGAAAGCAATGAAATGCAAGTGCAGAGAAAGTACACATTCAAAATCACGACTACCTTTGCGCATCGTCCTATCCATTGATACCTCGGCCACCTGCCCGACATTTGTGACACTTTCTTCGCTCAATAAATCTTTGAAAAGTCTACGGTATAATCATTAATTTGTTACTAATGCTAAATAGACTCCATAAACCCAGAAAGACTTGGAAAGTTTATGTTGCAAATTCATCAACTGCAGTCTCACCACGTGATTCATTCCACTATTAGAACAAATCAAAATATATACACCACATTGAGTTGAACATGTCCCGCTCCTCAAAGATGTGATGGAAAGATGGCATTGAAGCAGCCTTTACTAATCCTCGTACGTCGATTACAAAAAAAAGGCTTGACGCTTATACAGGGTAGGTAAAAAGTCTGGATACGCAGTAAAATATGTGCTTAGAAGCTGGTTGAACGACAATTACTCTAATTAGATTGGGCTTCTCTCTCTCTCTCTCCAAATCTGAATTACCTTGGTTTCTTCTAGAGTAGCTAAAAAAGTGAAAAATCAACCATATCAATCATCTGAAACAACGCATCCCATTTAAGTAACCTGGCAATGACGGCGATACTGCATTTTGTTCGTGTCAATTTCGATTTTATTTTTGTTATTTTTGGCTCATCACGACGATGAGGATGAGTGATGAAATTGATTAAGGGAAAGGGACACTAACAAAGAATACCCATGTATAAGACCGGGATTTGAACCCCGGGACCATGGCGCCTTAGCGCATTGTACTAACACTCCGCCACAGAGGTTGGCACGTGACAATTTCGCAATGCAGGTCGAAACATCGCTAATGGAAACCATGTTAAAAACGTATTTCCTTAAAACTATGCCGATCCTGACTTTAATGTCAACTTGTATATAAAAACCGATCCAACTGAGACATACGTTCTCATTTACCCCCTTTTAGACGCATGGGTTTCTAAAAACCAATTTTGGTGATTGAATCTATGTTTTCTATTCTCGTAACACATCCAACATCAGAAATAAATTCCTCTTCCATTAAATTATTTACAAGCCAGGCATTCAACCTCGTTTCCCTCACAATCAACAAGTTTTATGAAAACTATTTTACAACCGGATGTAGAACGAGTAAAACACATGTTTTTACAGTACAATGAATGGAGCTCTAGCATAAATATTACATTTCTTACCAGTAGTTTATTGTAAATGGCCCGTGGAATAACTTTCGCCTGTGTCACACATCTGAATTGATAGTGACCTTGGAATAATTTTTGTACTGATAGTAAATAGAAAGGTGTGAAACCTGTTTGCATGATCGACCATGCTTAGAACTGCGTGCGCTGAATGCAATCTTATTTTAATAAATGTTCACCATAGCATTTTTCAGCAGTTTACCATCATCGCATACAATCCTTTACGACGAATTAATCAGTTAAACGTCCCGTTACAACTTCTAATTTGAGCGTTTATGTTTTAACGAGGCAGCTCATTGCCAGGTGTTTCATTCAGAAAGTAATATAATCCCCCCAAAATGTAGTTCAAGTTCCAGAGGATTCGTATTGTAAACTCATTCAACAAACTCGCATTCGCTAAATTGGTTACAATTAAACAACAAAGGACGTTCAACTGATGTGGGAATACATATATTTTTCAGCGCATTCAACTGTCCTGTGAAATTTTTTCACTGAAACGTCTTGATTAAATTCGTTCAAATGCAACACCAGGCTGGCACTCCAAAATAACTGCTACGAAAGAACCCAAGAACGAATATTTCGGCAATTGGCGTGGTCAAAATATTGTCGACTACCACCCCTCCCCAAAACTCTCCAACCCAGCATTATATTTCAAGGTTCTTCCAGCAAAAGTATAGTTTGAAGAACGCCCTAAAATTGCTTATTATACGTTTCTCATTCTCCAAATAATACATTTGAAAATATTAGTAGAATTTCTGGTTTTGATTTCGCTCATACGAAACACGTTCCAGTCCTTTTAGATATCTAGGTGCAGTACGAATTTCAGCTACGTGGATACAAATTTGATCCCGAAATTAAGATAGTTATCTATCTTCAGGACCCTGACCCTTCTAAATCATGCACTGTATTGCAAAGTCTTTATTTAAACCTGTAGTGCATCTGATGCCGTAAGAATCCTATGGGTTTCGCTCCATACGATCAAAATAATTCCCACACAGTTTTGAAAATGTCAAAAAGTTCAATTCTGTTCTTGACATTTGAACAGTATGTACAGTCACCTGCAATAAAAATGAGACATTCAGTGCATGGCGTTATGTGTTGCCTACCTCTAAGGAGGTGGCAGAACTTGCCATTGAAAATTTGATATTAAAGAGTTAGGCAGGGAAACGTGTATTTCAGGATGTAGGTAACCTATTTTCGTTACCACTGCCTGTACATACGATACATATTAAAGAGTTCTTCATATCGATAATGTCGCAGAAAACGCGGTCCGATTTCACCATGAGGGTTTCCTGAGTAGTGTCTTCTTCTATGTAAAATGAACTAAAATCGCCACTATTAAAATGGACACTGAAAGTTTCTGGTTTAAAGGCAAGTAAGAGCATATGAAGAGAATAGAATAGCTTAATGAAGATGTAGGAGAGAAATTTCTTGCGGCAGGAAGTCCACGGTAAGTTGGGTGCACAGAATCGCACACAGGATGTGGAGATTACTCTTCATGCATACGCGCACATATATCAAGCTCGAACATGTTCAACACTGCAGTAGCTACGTCCCACAGGAGCAGACTGTAGAAAATTACTGTAGAAGTGGCAAAGTCAGGTCAGCGGTGAGATTACATTTTCTGTACTGTAACTTCAACACAGTAAGGAAAATTAGCATACAAGTTGTGCATTTTAGGAACAGATTTCGGGTAAGATTTCTGAGTAAAAGCTTCTACCGTATTAACCAAAATACGAGCCTGTCCACCAAGAAGAAAAATGGACAAGTCACAGAATTTTCCTGACTTCAGCGCAAGCCACATGTCACACATCATGCATCGGAAATATCATCGTTCTTGATTGATTGATTTGGTGTTTTAAGTCCACTTTATGCACAGTAAGGATAATCGGGACTGGACCTACGTACAGTTTAAAGTGGGATCCGAACCACTTGTGCCTCCATCGGGTATCGAAACCGGGATCACTTGATTACAAGGCAACGACGCTACCACTGCGCCATCGGGGAGGCCCTAAACCAAAATACATGTTATGAACCTACAACCAACGTGCTTTGACTCGACATTGAAGTGACAGCTATTTCGACCGAGATGTGGCAAAAGAGCGTTTAAATAAAATATAGTTATTGAGTGCTCGGATAATTAGATCTGTATCCATATGGACAAACAGAAGGCTGCTTCCGTGAAATGCATGAACTGGTTAATTTTTACGACAACCACCAGCATTTTTCCTTTTAAAATACAGTGGACTTGTTTTAATTCGAATTACTCGGTAATTCGAACAGAAGTTTATTCGCCTTGAAATCATCTTTAATGATGTGATGCTTTTGTTATTTCGAATTGAGGATAAATCGATTTTTTCGTGTCCCTTGGAGTTCGAATTAAAAAGAGACCGCTGTATTCAGACACACAAGAGTATTTCTGTCTTGTTTTTCTCATTAGCTTACTTCACTTATTCACGGCGACAAGGTGAATGATGTTTAGATGAAAAAGATGATTGACTATACACTATATCGATGCCTTATACGGATACAAACCTAAAATTCTTCAGACTTCGTATCACGTTACTCTATCACTACACCCCAGATACTGGCAAAATACATATATAATACACACACACACACACAATATACAGATTTCTTTTTTGGAAGAAATGTTCCTGTGCTCTTCAAGTTGGCTTGTAACCTTGTACATCACATGAATTAACTCAAAATCTTGTGGTGTGTTCGTTAATGATTAGTCTTATTCTCACTTAAAAATGTACCGCAACGGCGCATCGTTGCGTACCGGCGGAAAAAAGCAGTGTGTGTGTATTTATGACACGATTAGGGCTCGGATTTTGATGACGTCATCCTTTTTTTCTTTATGTAGTATGCATTGCTCTTAACTATTAAAATCATGAATATGAACCTCCTCTGATTATAAATATGTAAATTCTATTGTGCCTTTTTACGTAATTTTTTTTTAAAGTTTTAGGTCATTTTTACAAGTTTTACGTCATTTTTCGCATTTTACTTTCTTTTCTGGTCTTTTTTGGCGTAATTGCAATTACATTATTTTTTGTCGCATCACATTTCACTCACTCATTTTCAGCCGGGAACTCATTTATCGCCTAGATGTCTGTAACAATGAAAACAAAAATTCTATCGCCACGTGATTGTAGGGAAAAAGCAACATGCCACTCGACATTACCTACTGCAATAATTTTGAATAAATTGAGATTTTTACAGATATTTACGCGTATACTTAACATTCACATACACCTTGAAATATCAGTTCTAACGTTACAGAAATAAGAACTATGCCATACTAATTGTTAGGGACATTGAATTTTCGCGATGCGCGAAATCGCGAATTGTGAAAAAAAAGGTGCAATTTTGAAAATTCTGCACGTAACTACACCCCCAGTGATGAAATATGCATGAATTTTATTCGCGACGTAATGCGAAATGTGTGCTTTTCCACGAAATGAACGCTTTTTCGCGAAATAACCGTGAAATATCATCAAGTTAAGTAGAAAACACGCAAAAACCGGCAATCGAGGTTGTGCGCGCAAACTGTCGATTTGTAACGAAACGTTTGCCTAAAGTTTCCTACCACTTGCAGCTGAAGAATGTTTTATCTTCGATCACATCAGGATTTCACATGCACATAATCTCAGTTCGAAAACTTAGCTCCGTGTCAAGCTGCATTCCTTTCTTCCCCCGAATGTCTACTCAACTTCCAGTTGAGTAAACTTGCTAGCTGTAGCAGCGATAAGATTAGTCTGTTCTCGCACATCAAGGGAAACAATGGTGTCATTTGTGTTCAGTCAAGAATGAATTTTGTTTATCATCATGTGATTTTAAACATGTGTTTGTGTATGTGCAGTAGTGATTATTTTATTTGTTGGACAGCAAGGATATCCTTTAAATACATACAATGAATAAATCACTTGGAGATATGCAATTTAGAAATGAAGTGATTTTGTGTTGATGTTTTCTTTTTGGTTGGACAGCTAAGTACTTGTGTGTGTGTACAGTATATAAAAATGAAGTAGTTTACCAATTTATAGCTCTTTTGTATGTTGTTTCCTCTCATAATGTAAAAGTGTGTGCCATTTTTTTCACCGCTGATCTAACATTTTATTTACCGCTTTCCTCAGTTTTTATTTACCATAAATTTGTCTCCCTGCTAATTGTCATACCTTAAAGTAGGTCATTTTATTGATATTTTTAGGTCATTTTACAGATCATTTTTCAGATATTTTTAGGTCATCAAAAGCCGGGCCATGGCCATAATTTTCGTTAAATTCTCAATACTGGTGTCATTTTCCACAAAAGAGCATCTTTAAAAAAGTGAGATTTTCATTCTAGATCCAGTTGCAATGCCAGCTTGTTTGTCGTTGCGTTCAACAATTAAATTATCGAGTCTACATTACGTCGTGTTCTTCACTCCGTGTTTCCGGTCCCCTCCCCCAGTCAACAGGCCTTGACGTAAAATTACACACCCATCTTCTACATGACGAAAAATTAACTGCACATGCAATTAGCAAGTCTGTGTATAATTTTGTGAATATTTTATATTATATATAACGTCACGGAACAGCACAAATACGCCCTCTCGTCACAACAGTGTTTGTCTTATACATGCATGGTTCCGTTTACGATGATCTCCCGTAATTAAAAACCACGCTTCTTCAAAGGGAATTTCCCCAAACATTAGTATTTTTCTTAAGGTTATTTTCACTTTCATTTTTAACTATAAGAAAACTCATTTACATTTTAATACCTAAACATGATTTCTACTTGCTAGAGAATGATTGCCAAATATTGTTTCTTTTAGCAAAAACTGCATTTTTAGAATAACATTTGCATCCCTGGGTGAGTGATATAAGGTCGGGATTTTTCCAGCCTTGTACCCGCATAAAGCGACTCTGGGGCTCACCTAGCCCCAAATCAATGGGAATGTGCCTTCATGACACGGTGCTATATGCACGCGGAACATTACCTTACCTGGAGATAAGAAAAAAATATGAATACAGTAGTTAAGTTTAAAAAAATACGAATTACAACAAAATAGTAATACCTATACAAGAAGGAGGGTGTTTGTATTTATTGGAGGAGAAAGCTTGATCATGTATTATCGCTGTTTACATATTTCATAAGTTTACATCTCTATATATATAAAAATGGATGTATGTATTTGTGTGCGTGGGTGTGTATATTTGATTGTTCCGGCATAACTCTCGAACGCCTGGAGCAATTTCAACCAAACTTGGTACACGTATCACTTATAATCTGAAAATAAATACTGTGGAGGTAAGACACCCCTGGCACCTCTAGGGGTGGGGTGGGAAGGGGTGACATTGAACAATAATCGAGAACCACCGATATTAAATTCCGCACAAGCAGACATCCGTAACGCTATGCAATCCGCACAACGATAGTGTTTCTCGGGTTGTCTAACATTCAGGCTGTGTTGCGAATGGAATCCATAGTTTACGTGACACTCCCAATGCGGTTCAACTCCAAGTTCATCACCTATCGGCATGGGGGGTGAGAGGGGGTGAAAAATAAAATGCCACAAATGGCCGATATTAGTGTCGAATCCATAGTTTTCGGAGTCACTAAGCTAATTGGTGACATTCACGATCACATTTAAAATTAGTTACATTTTACACTATAGTTAGAATTAATTATTTTCCTGTCTAATACAAGATTGGGATAAATAAATACCCGGGCAACGCCTGGTAATCAGCTAGTATTATATATATCAAGACTCGAGACTGAGACGAGTGGTCGGCGTAATGCGTTATGAAACCAGAGGTTCCTCGCATGGGTGTATGTATCGTTGTGTTTGGCGCATGATCTATTTCATAAGTTTATCATTCGTCATCCATGGCCACGATTAACTCAAGACGTTGAAAAGCGATGCAAAATAACCCAAATAGAAAGTAAAATAAGTAACCGAGACTCTGCAAAGTCTCGTCTCAATATCATATATATCATACCAAAAGAGAAAGTACAACTAGACTACGCAAAATGCCATTTAATGGAGAGCAACTTCGACGGGAAAACAGTTAACTCTTCCACATGTGTTGTACAATAGGTATTTACTTCCCTCTGCACCGTATTAGGATTCTGGTCCCGCCTTCAGAATAAATATCGCTAACCGGTTGCGATGCGTAGGTGTCTGAAAGGGCAGTCACACCGAAACAAATACGCTCTCAGCTGAGCTTCTTTCACTGTAGGTGTAACACCTTGTGATACTTAAGATCACTGATAATTGTACCTAAATTACTTTTACACAGAAATTAACTTATTGCATAAATCCCTATTGTAGTTTAGACATAAAAGCAGACGTTCTCAAAACCAACTCCATTCGGGTGTGGTCAAAGTTGGGTCTGAACGACTTTGCGATGAACAAAAAATGTCGCACAACTACTAAGATCTCTAGAATAAGGTAGGCACGTACATGCGTCGGTGTCCCCTTGGAAGCAGATGCTGAATGTGATTTTTTATTCCAAGAAAAAGGTACAAACTCTATTCAGTGGCACACACACATGTAGGAAATATAAGGGAATATTATTATCGAAAGGAAATTGCACGCCATGCACGCTCACCTACAAAATTGTTCCGTAAATCGTCATAACAGTCGGAATGGCATCTTAAGGAACTGCTTATACATTTCAGTTGAAATTGATAAAAAATGTCTGTTCATACCTTACAATACTCTGTAATACTATATTTTTCTAGATTATCACAAAAAACAAACCCTCCTGTGGGTGGCACGACTACTTGGGTTTGATGATTCCAATAGATCGAGCTCCAGTGGCGTGCCCAAAGGAGGGTGGGGTTTATATCCCCTCCCCCCTTTGGTCCAGTATTTCTAAAAAAAAATATCGTCAAAGGCAGGAAAATATAGCAAAATGTGGACTGACTACTTAAAAACTGTACACATAACCCTCCTCCCTTTCGAAAATGCTGGGCATGAAGTACAAGTGATCTGAGCTTGAAGCTAATCGCACCCCGCCGATCAACGGCCATAATCAAGAAAGTGTGGACCCATCGTCCACGTATCTTATGAGACCTGAGCTAAGCATCAAAAGTCGACTCTTTTAATATTTCTTTAACTTTATTCAATCAAATCCGAGAATTTAGTAGATGTAATTGTTTACTAACTAACAATTCCCAAAATCCAACTACAAAGTTCCATAATTTTCATCGGATGTTGCCTCATACGTTTACCCCCTGGTGGAGTATTGGTGATGTCTTCGCCTTGTTGCCAAGGTGTTCCGCGTTCGATACCCGATGGAGGCACGTAGTGGTTATACGTATATCGCGATTAGCATTTCTGTGCTCAAAGCGAACTTAAAAACAAAATCACACTCAAACCTAATACGTTTATAATGAACTCTACACTGTTCTACTCCGTTAGAAACTATGTTAAAGCGTCGTATTCCCTAATACACAAGCACATTACGGAATGCGTTCATTTTGAAAATTTTAATGGCTGAGTTACTTTTGCTGCAGACTTTGTGTTAGAGTAGGTAGTTACATTAAGAAAGTAGAAAATAGGGGATGGTTCCTCCGTCTGATCATATTCAAAATTCATGGCGGTGCGTCACATCTTTGAAACCATACCCAACGAGTCGATCGCTGAGGCGTAAAAGAAACTTTAGACATTCTTAGATGATAGTTCCACATCCTACGTAACGACCTTAGCGGCTCTTCGAGTATGCAAAAAGGTCACAGGACTTTGGTCGAGAACATCCCGCGGCGGAGAACACACCATGATTCCAAATGGACTCTCAAAGGAAAGTTTTCAATGAAAAGCCTCGAACCTTATGTACTCTCAAAAAGTACTACTTCTCTTCTGCACCATCTTACTTTCAAACGGTCTAATCGAAGTATTCATGACCAGATATTGTAATGCGGTTCGTCATTGTCCAAGAGTTCGTCTGTTGAAAGTTACCCGGATCTAGAGGACAACTTTTCCCTCTTCAGATTACCATACACCTATGAAGATGTAATCCAATGTACACCATTCCGGTATTTTGCATACAAAGCTTACTGAGGAGTACGTCGTCCTTCATCTCGAGCAAACTGCCAGTCTCCCAATCTAATCAACATACTAATCTTCTCCGAAATTCGAACAGAAATTTATGCCCCTTGAAATGATCTTCAATGATACATAGTTTTGTTCGAATATTTTTCGTGCTCTCTTGAAGTGCGAATTAAAATGAGCCGACTGCAATAATAACGGCATATACATTAGACTCAATTTAAATACATGAGAAAACTTTGCAGTTAGTTTCATCTCTTTCTTTCCTCTCCTATATACTAACACTGAAATGATTTCTTCCTAGTTATATATATATATCTGTGTGTGTGTGTGTGTGTTTGTATATTATTATATTATATATGTTTCCAAGATATCTAACGAAGATTTTCCAATCTGGTAGAATTCCATCTAATGCATGCAATGTAAGGTGCTCTATCCCAAGTTTTAGAGGCAAGAGGAATGCGCTGTGTACTTTTACCGTGAAGATGATTAATCTGATCATTTTATCATGTTAATAATGTTTATGAATACCGATAAACAGAGTATTCGGCATGAAATACCTACGTAGTTTTCTTCTAATAATGCATTCTTGGACTCTATTCCGATGGAGCCAAGGAATATGCAACTGAAACCCATTTGTATGTCTGGTTGGAAATGTCGTGAAAGGACATACCTAAACCGGTTAACGTGTTTGACTTCGGCCAGGGTTATATGTCACTGTTCTTCCAAATGTTCTTGTAATGACGTTTATATGGAATGTAGAAATAAATGTTAAACAATATATCTTAATGAAACATATCCATAATAAATCCTATTTATGATAAATTTAGGAGCCATAGTATTCCATCCTCCTCAAATACACACATGCTGTTAAGGAATCCGGTAACAATGTGATGAATAGAATGGAGGATCCAGTTCGGTACGTGAAAGGTGTACGAACTTGTTTATCAAGACAACGCAAGTTCAACCATGCGTCATAACGGATGTGTGTCAATAGTGTTGCCCACGGGACGAGACGGGACAGGCTTTTAAAAATTCGAGACGAGACGAGATTGACCATGTGTCATAAGACAAACGAATATTTTCGAGACGAGACAGCATTTCCACGAGACTCCACGAGACGAGGCAGGCCAAAGTCTCGTCTCGTGGGCAACACTATGTGTCAACTACGTTTGAGCATCTTGGTGTGTCTAATGTGATCATACATTTTCTAACATTAACATTCGTGTTGAAACACCCGAACTTTGATGTTATCACAATATGAGAAATTTGAACTTTTAGTTGTCGACAGATGAACTGACAATTACTGTCTTTAGTTTTCAAGTACAACCTGTCCAGTTGTGCCAACCGTTTGAATACACATCCCGGCTCTCCACACATAATGTAAACCACTGGTTTCCTTGCGCATTTGAATTTATGTTAGACTACGTAGTTACTTTTTTTAAAGTTAATCGCGACGATGGTAATGGGTTAGAGACAACAAATGAAAGAAGGAAACACACCAATCTCCCACCGACGTGTCTCATATTGCCAGCCTCTACTAGACACTTTTAACTATTCTCTAATGACACTTACTTTTAACTCCAGCATGAGAGTAAAAAAATTGGTACAGATAAGGACACAAATAGTCCTCATAAGTTTTACTTTCAATTAGATTTGTGCTGGCTAACATTCGCCGAAGGACAAAACAAGTGAACTTCTATAGCACGTTAACTTGCAAGAGAAAATCACTGTGTTCTATCGGTGACGCTATTAGCAGAGAAGTACAAAACAGCTGGCCGTAACTATTTCATTGCATTCAAATCACTTCCTGGTTGTGACGTGCCTTGTTCCACTAAGAAATCTGGTGTGAAAGATCGCCTGAGATTCAGGCTAATGGCATTTTACCCACACTGCAAATTCATTAAGAAGAACTATATTTGTATGAAAATTTTTCCTTACAATCCGGAGTTACTGTTACGTATTATATACGAAAAATTACATATATTGCCTTTTGTTCTAAAATGTAAACCTACATTTTACATATGACCTAAGCTTTCCCTGTACGGTAATTTATATACAGGCTGTCCTTAAAGTTTCACACCAGCCTGGGTATTGTGAAAACGGCTGTAAAAAGGAAGAAATGGCGAAATACGTATTCCATGATGTTCAGGGGGAAACGTTTTGAGGCCAACCATTCCCTACGCGGGCACCCCACAAAAGGGGGTAGTCTGGGGTCGACTCAATTTTTTCAAATAGCAAGGGGGGTTGAAGAATATGTCGTTTGAAAGGTCATATCATAACAATATGAATACAGCAAATCCGGGGTCTCTACGTAGCTCCAATTGACAATGGCGTGAAATCAAATGTGGAACATGACCAGCATTGGACAGGACACAAACTCCTACAGTAGTAATCCTAGACAACAGTGGGAGCTGGAAAAATGTTCATACACTGTAGCATGATTCGGAGATATCCTAGCAGTGTCTACAAATACGTACACCCCCCCCCCCCATACAAGAGATGGCAAGCGTCCGTACACAAAACCGCATATCATCGCGGCCCCTGAGATTGCCACCAGGAGGACACGGACCGACATGCACAATCGCAACTCAAAGCAAATGGTGAAGGAGGCACGTAGTTACATGTACAATATCAACTGAAGGCAAATGGGGGGGTACAAGATGTTACAACACGTATACCACTAAAAGTCAAATTGAGGTTACCTACTATTTACAGAAGATGTTCGAAATGAGCCCCATTCACTTCTTGCAGTAGAACAGACGAGTATGAAATGCACGTCGCACTTTCCTGAACGTGTCTGCTGAGATGTCTCTACAGGCTGCTATTATTCTTTGTTGCAGATCAGCAAGACTACTTGGTTCTGTTTTGTACACAACAGATTTAAGTGTCCCCAAAGGAAAAAATCGTTCGGATACAAATCAGGCGATCTCGCAGGCCATTCGATGGTACCACCACGGCTTATCCACCTATTGGGATAATGTTCGTTCAAGTAGTCACGTACAGTCTGAGAAAAAATTACCTGGGCCACGGGACGAAGAATTTCGTAACGTCTTAAAGCCTGTTGTTTATGCAACCCAAATAACAAAATATTCGCTTAAGTTTGCCTGGTGATTCTGAGTTCTCGGGAAGAATTGAGCTTTGATAGCATGAGTGACATGACTCATGCCCCAGCCACAACAAACAGCTGGGTGCTACGAGGCCTCCAGAAGAAAATTTCAGGAACTGGTTTCTTGACAAGAGCTACTCGTAAGGAAATACTATTCTTTCGAGTGATATTAGAGTCATCGTCAAGAAGGTTCGCTGAAATGATGGTTCTCATCACAGACCACATGCCACACGTTAATTGTTTAAGTCCAGTTCATGCACTGGACCTACAGATTAAAATGGGATCCGAACCAAATCCTCTCTATTTGGTATTGAATTCGGAAGCCTTTCATTACATCGACGTTACCACTACGACATCAGAGAGGCAATGGAACCCCTTGAGAAAGAGATAAGCGAAAATTGCTACGTGACAAACCATATTTGCCCGTAAATCTTAAAAATAAGACAATATTTTGTACTGACAGTTTCGAACCGTGGGAGAGGCATATATTTTATTGTACCATCGTCCATTTCACGAGTTTATAATTCTTCCTCACCGACACGATTAATGCGAGTGGTAGAAGAAAAGCGAAGTAAAATAACTGAAACAGAAATAAAAGGAAAAAGCGAAATAAATTTTATTCATAATATTCTGCAGTCACTTGAGTTGTATTCACGGGATGCTATCTTTAAAGAAAGCCGTGGTCTCTTCCTTGTCTTTTTCGCTTCCTTTGTGCTCTTGCTTCCCCCTGTCACGATTGGTCTAAAACTAATTAATGCGACGTTAATTAAACAATCCAAACAACAAAACAATGCACAATCAACTGCACAAAACAACATTCCAAATGTTTTCGAATCGGAAAACAATTGAGATGCTGTAAAATGACTTAAGATGCAGTAATAAAGTGGAATTTGGTACCGTATAGAATTAAATCGGTGGAGATGTTCGATTTGATTGGATGTTTGTTATTTAGATTTGCTATTCTTTCACTTTTGCCAAATAGCGACGATGAAGATGAGTGATGCTATGATGAAATTGATGAAGGGACACTTACCAAGGACACCCACGCCCAAGTCGAGATTCTAACCAGGGACCCATGGCATCGTAGCGCGCTGTGCTAACCACTCCTCCATGGAGTGGACATTATACCATATTTTGTGTGCTCAATTGGGATCAATCAATGGAATGAATAGGCATATTATATGATTAATAAATTCATATCATAATACCACGTCATATTATTCGGCACGAAGTAACATCAGAGACATTCAATCTTGCATTTTTGCCTTTCAACTAATTCTTTGAAATCAGGTTAATCACAACAATAAGATAAATTATGAAGCAAATGATAGTGAATGTGGGATATTGACAGTTATTACGAATTACCTGACAGAAACAACATTAAGCAGGCTCGGTGGTCAAGCTCATTAAGTGATTGACATTCGATATCGTCGCCAAAGTTCCCGGGTTTCAGTACCGTCCTTGTCGGGGGTGTTTGACTATTTCGTCATCAATTTCATGTAATGGTCACTCGTCCTTATTAAGATGGAAGAGTACTTATTTCATCTCTCACGAAATCTCCTACAAAACCGGAATATATAAAATACATGTATATTCATTCACATACATTTTCGATTTCTATATTTAACTAATCGAGACCGAGAACGGGAGAGCAATTTTCAATTCGACAAACCGAGAGACGGAGACATTGTCAAGTCTCGTTTCTTCTTGGCACCTCCGTAATCGAGTTGTTCTGTTTGTCATTGGCTTTGTATTTACAATTATTGTCATTATTCTTCCCCTGTAGGTAAACCATAACGATGAATTATGATGAAATGAAGCAGATAAAAGGGCAAGAACAAGAAAGTCATGCCTGTTCGGGACTCCAACCCAGAACCTTACGTAACGAGATTTGAAATTCTGGAGAAGGCGTCCGTGTTTCGCTTGGTTTTCTCTTTCCTCTACTTCTCTTATATTATCATACATGTATAATAAAAATGGATCTGATACGATATGTTGCGATTCATAATTGTGCTGGTTAGATGCTGCAGATGTGAACTCCAACCTGCAATATATTATTCCCTATTGTTTCGTATGTGGTTGAACATGAAATTTTCTTACACTGTGACAATTTCTTTCTTAGTTTTGGTTTGGTGCACAGATATGCTAATCTGGACTGGACCTTCAGTTTAAAGTGGGATACTAACCACTATGTGCATCCACCGTGTATCAAACCCGGGATCCACTGATTACAAGGCGACGACGCCACTACGCCATCGAGGAGGCCCCATGACAAAATGTTATTCACTCGATCTCTACCATAATTTATTTCAGCATTTACATTTTCGTTTTCTTCTTCTTTTTTCTTTTTGTTAACTACTCTTCTACAACTCTTTTTGCGTCTTCTTGTTTCAGGAAAACATAATACATGCAGGCTGTATAAAAATCCCCCGTTCAAATAGATACAACGTTCACTCTCGAGAACTAATTTACATGTTTATCACTAACGTAACCATCAGGAAGGAAACTATTGAAATGTTAACTGATATAACTGCAGATGAAACAATACTTACAACCACTAACGAAGTATCTATTCTTGTCTAGCCTCACAGACAACAAGTATCTGGTGAGTCATTCACTCTTGCTGACTACGGGCGAAGGTCACTGAACTAAAGGGTGGTGGCAATCAAGCAGGCTTCTGCTCTACCAAAGACGAGGTCACGTGTTCCAGTTATCAATGGCGTACGAAATAAGGAGGAACACAGCTATCTGACGTATGTTTTGGTCCCGCCATTGCACGTAGAATACTTTATCGTCGTGGCCTTGAAGTTCCCTCAGGGCACTCCTACGTAAAGGCTTCTCAGCTAGAAGGATATCTTCCCCATTGAGTGGATGAAAAGTGGGTGCGTATAGAGGTCCTTCAACTTTCGTATTCTTGTTCACTTCAGAACGCGTGCTGTATCGTCGACTTAATCCAATCTATCCGTTGTAGTTTTTAGGATCTGTTTCGGTAATTTCACATTGTCTTCCTGCTTATGTTATTCGCGGAGAAGGTTCTGGATTCGATAATATGGACAATAACGGGATTGTGTTAGTTGCTTGATTTGGTGTCTTAAGTCCACTTTATGTCCTGTTAGGCTAATCGTGAATGGACCTATAGTTTAAAGGGGGATCCGAACCACTATGTTCCTCCACCGAGTATCGAACCCGGGATCCCTTAATTACAAGGCGCCCACGATCCCACTGCGCCATCGGGGATTGTGTTCGAAACGAATGAATAAAATTTGAGTGATATGATATGCAACCATTGTAAGACTATTGAAAGAAAAGCTATGGGAACCTGCCAGTTTTTCTACTGCAGACAGGAAACCATAAACATGGAAGAGAAGCTTATATTCTATGAAACCTGACGCTATATGCTCGAATATTGGCTAAATATAATCCATGGAGGCATAGCAACGTTAAACAACCTATTATATGATACATATAGGTTTAAAAAGGTCGAAATACAAAGATTGTGTGCGCCTCACTGATGGCGTAGTGGTAAGGCCTTGTAATCAAGGGGTCTCGGGTACGATACCAGGTGATAGCACATAGTGGTTCGGATCTCACTTTAAACTGTATGCAGTTCAGATTAGTCTATCTATGCCGGTGACTCAGTCGGTAATGCGTCTGACTACCAAGCTATTGGCCCCGGGTTCGATCCCCGGCCGGTTCAAGCCCGGGAACTTTTCTAACGTTGGAAGCGGCCCCGGCGCCCACCCAGCGTCGAATAACATGGGTACCTGGGGGAAACCCTGGGGATGCTGATCACATTACCACCACTCACGAACGAATCAAGAAAGTGTGTGGCGTTACCCCCACACCCCCTATACGCCTTCATGGCGTAGCGCTAAGCACAGGTGAGCACTTTACTTTTTTTTTTTTTTTTTGCATAAAGTGGACTTACAACAAAATTTAAACTTGCGATAAAGATTATGATAAGGTATTAAAGAATTGGGTCTATCACATTTTTTTATTGTTTACCAATGACATTGTTAACTAATATTCTTAATTTCAGTTTCAAGATGAAATCGGCTACGAAATAAAAGGAGTGGGTTCATATTTCTGTTACGAAATTCCACTTTTGTAGTAGACCTTTGCCACACTAAGATGTGACATAATAAACAAATCTGAGACACTTTCAAAGTATAAAATTGCTATCTACGTATTTGGGAACAATCTTTCAATATAATATTTTTTTTGGACGCGTCAAATCATAGTATTTAAGTAGGTAGAAAGGGGCGGAGCTGGATCTAGCTGTTCTTTTTTAACAACATAAAAATGGCGAGGTTGGCAACACTGCAACACTATGTTTTTTCCCACTTTCGAGAAGAGGCTAACTTAACCTATGGTATTTCCCTGTAAGGCACCAACTTTTGGGCCCTCAGCGTAATCTGCTACGACAAAAAAAATTCCCTCGCCCCAAGTATGAGTCCACCTCGCCCCAAGTATGAGGCCACCTCGCCCCAAGTATGAGCTCACCTCACTCTCGAGAAGGGCCTAACTTAACCTAATTTTTCTATGAATATGCTTAGAAAATGCTATAATATAGGTAAAAAATACATGAAATTGGCTTATTTTGGACTCGCGCCCCAAGTATGAGTCCACCTCGCCCCAAGTATGAGTCCACCTCGCCCCAAGTATGAGGCCACCTCGCCCCAAGTATGAGCTCACCTCACTCTCGAGAAGGGCCTAACTTAACCTAATTTTTCTATGAATATGCTTAGAAAATGCTATAATATAGGTAAAAAATACATGAAATTGACTTATTTTGGACTCGCGCCCCAAATATAAGGCCACCTCGCCCCAAGTATGAGGCGAGAAAAAATTTCTTCACTCCCAAGTACGGGGTGCTTTTTTTTTGCTCTCCTCTTAAAAATACAAGTTACTCTCTTGAAGGACCTAACTTAACTTATACCTGTGGCCCTACAAGTACGAGGGCTCTTTGCCCTCCTGCCCCTACCCCATATTTACAAATTACTCTCGGGGAGAACCTAACTTAACCTATATTTCACCCCCCTCTCCCCTGTGCAGTATAGCCTAGTATAGCAATATTTGCTCATAATCTATTGCATTGGGAGGAGGCGTATATAGGCTCTTGCACCTCTGAAAAGATTCACGAGAACCAAAAAGTAATTTTATATATGCCTGGTATATAAAATAACCATGCCTATGAACCTGTTTGGCTTTAGGAAGCAGGCTATGGAGGCATTCGCCCAAAGTGCACCGTTGCCACCTGCGAGCTTGGACCTGTTGCCCTCCCTATTATCTAAACTCAACGGTTTGTTGATTATACACTTGAATAGCATTCTGACCCAGTACGACGAGGATGTGGGCAAGACTTTCTACATATTCAACAACAACTTGAATTATTACCAGTTCCCCATCTCCGGCAAACTGCAGTTTGACATGAATCCCGAGAATAAAGGAGAGGCCAAAATTTCCTCTGGCAAGAACATCTATCGCATCAAGCACGATAGGATGAACAGTACTACCACGTACGATGTATCTGCTGGCGATCGCCTGTACATAGAGCTCTTGGACGACTACGACAAACTCATCCCTTTTTTCATAGAAATGAAAATTAGCTATCCTATAATAAATAACAATAATGCCTAACGATATTTTTGGCCACACGAAACGCGACGACCATGGCGATGAGCTTCTCATGCTCGACGTCAGGGTCAAGAAGCTGCGAAGCGACCTGCAGGCCCTGCAGTCCACGCTCAACTCTAGCCTTCAGACCGAGATAGCCAGCTTGCAGTCTCAGTGCCTGGACCCTGTACTCAAGATTGATGCAGAGCTAAAATCGCTGCTGCAAAAATACACTGACCTCGCATCGATAGACAATCTCGACAAGCTGGCACTGAGTGTGGGTAATCTGCAGAACGAACTCCTAAAGTTGCAGCAAACGCAGACCTCCGACGTTGAACAGTTGAAACAACGCTTGCAGGACCAAACAAGCAACATCCAGACCGAACTGCAAACTATCATCCAGAGCATTAAAACTCAAGACGACTACGATCGCGTGAACGCTAGTATTGCTAAATTGCGCGAACAGTTTCAATTGTTCGAAATTCCTACGTTGGAAAGCATCAAGGCTGAGCTTCAAACAGATGCTTTGCATGTGGCCATCAACGAAGTAAAAACTAAACTCCAAACATTGGAAGATTTTATCGACAATCTACCGTCGTCCAGCGAACTAAACGCCATTGCCCGTAGCGTAGCCAACATCAAACTCCAACTTGAGACCTACGAGGATTTTGGGAAGTTGCAAGGCACCATAACCCATATTGAGGATGCTCTTGCCGTCATTAGAAATGATCTGGCGAACGTTCACGATGAGCTGGAAACCAAACTGCCGGGCATCAGGGATACACTGGCCAACGTCCAACAGCAAATTGCCAAACTGGAAAATCTGAATGCAGAATCCGAGTTGTCTCATTTCCATCACTTGATCGACGACATACAGACTAAGTTGGAAACCCTGCAGCAATCTACCCCCACCCAGGATGACATAACGCAACTGCAAGAAGGCATACGTGCTGCTGCCGATGCCTCCGAGTTGGACGCGGTGAAAAAAGCTTTGGAATCGCTCCAAAACACGGTGGCCACCCTGCCTACCTCTCAGGAACTGAAAAGCGTGAAGAGAACTCTCAACCGAATACTCAAATCCGACGACATCAAAAACATCCAATCCGAAATTGAATCGATACGGGGGTCTGTCGCGACTTTACCTACCAACCAGAACATCACCGAGCTGCATGAATTGTTTGCGGAAATTAGAACGCAGGTCCACGACCTTGTAATACAGAGCTCCAAGTTGACGCTTGTAGAAAACCTGCAGCAGATTATTGCCAGCGTGAAAGAGCAAATTGGGAGTATCGAGGCAAGTCAGGAATCGACTATAGCTAATTTCAGCACCCAACTACATGACTTAAATGAAAAATTCAAGAGCCTTATTGTCGATGTAAAGATCAAACCAAACTATGACACTGTTGTTCATGCTATCGAGGAACACCTGGAATCGGTGAATGGCAGATTGGAGGATGTGGAGACTGAGGTTCGAACCAACGTAAACACTCTAAATGCCAGCATCGACAATCTCAAGTCTACGATTGTCATCGAACTGTACAGCATACCAAACAGAGAGTTCTCCTCCCCTTTCAATCCAGGTTACAAACTCTACATGTTGACTCCTGCAAAAGCTTATCATCAATTTTTCCTCGCTGGCACACTTCAGTTCGTCAAGGTTTCCTACTGGTCTTTGCCTCACGCAACCCACTACCCAATCATGACCGTGACGAACATTGGCGATGAGCCTAAAATAAGAGGAGTTGAGCTGGTCGATTTCACACACCCCGAAAGTCGCGAGACTGCCTATGCCGAAGATGCCACTCAAATTATCGACATAGAAATAGGTGACAAGCTGTATATAGAAAACCCAGCATTGTCTGCAGCCAGAAATCCCATCCAGGCTATATTCTTATTTTCGCGCCATGTCTAGGCAGGGTATCGTGAACGAGCTGCATAAACCTGCACGACGAAACTACAAACGACTGGCGGTGGTGACCAAAGGCGTGGATGACCTTTGGCAGGCTGACCTTGTGGAAATGAGTAGCGGCAACCTAAAAAATTTACATAAAATCAACAAAGGATACAAGTATCTTCTTACTGTTATAGATACATTTTCAAAATTTGCGTGGGCTTTGCCCCTCAAGGCTAAAACAGGTGTGTGCGTAATGGAAGCATTCAAAACTATTTTCAATGAAAGTGGCAGGCGACCTCGATTTCTTCAAACGGATAACGGAAAGGAATTTTACAACTCGATATTTCAACAGTTTGTTCAGAAGCAAAATATTCAACATTACTCGACTTTCAGTCACATCAAAGCCAGCGTAGTGGAACGTTTTAACCGTACTCTCAAAACACGCATGTGGAAACGATTCACGCTTCAAGGTAACCACAAGTGGGTCAATGTGCTTCCGGAACTCGTAAACGGCTATAATCACAGTTTGCATAGCACGATACGCATGAAGCCTGCCGATGTCAGCAAGTCTGATGAGGTACAATTGATCTCTACTGTTTATTGCCCCAAGTACCGGCCCACTAACAAAAAACCGAAATTCAAAATTGGAGACCAAGTAAGAATTAGTAAATTTAAGCGCATGTTTGAAAAAGGCTTTACCAAAAACTGGAGTACGGAACTTTTCACTGTTGCTCGATTGTTACCCGGTAACCGTCACACGTATATAATAAAAGATAATCGCGACGAAATTTTGAAAGGGCGATTCTACGAGGAGGAACTCTCTAAAACAAAATACCCCAATACGTATCTTATCGAAAAAGTATTACGTAGAAAAGGTGACAAACTGTTGGTGAAATGGTTGGGACTCGAGGAAAAAAGTTGGATCGACGCAAACGAGGTGATTGTGTAACGGGTGCTTGGGATGTGGTGAGGCGACTACCAGATTTTCCCCCGGAGCGTCAGGCTAGGAAAAACGGCGAACTGTTGCCGGACAACATTCGCTGCCTTATTGTCGGACCTTCAGGGTGTGGGAAAACAACTTTACTTATTGATAATTTTCTTCTTGCTCCCGACTGGTTAGATTGGAAGAACAGGCACTTGTATGTTTTTTCCAAAAGTTTGGAGCAAGCAAAATATCAACAGCTGACAAAACTGTACGAAGGGCTGAGCATAGCTACTTTTGCCTCCGAAGTAATGCCACTAGACTGCTGCCATGAAAATTCGGTGGTGGTCTTCGACGATGTCATCCTGGAGAACCATAACGAAATTCGCAATTTTTTTACACAGGGGCGGCACAGAGGCATGGACTGCTTCTACCTTGCTCAGACTTTTTCTAAAATTCCCAAGCAGCTTCTCCGAGACAACGCTAATTTTATTTGCTTGTTTCGTCAAGACCACACCAATTTAAAACATGCTTACGATGATTATGTAGGCGGGGACATGAACTACAATCAGTTTTCCAAATTTTGCTCTTCATGCTGGAATCAAGATGATTTCGGATTCGCCACGATAGACATGACGAGGAAACCCAATGACGGAAAATACAGAAACAAAATAAACAACTTTCTAAACGTTGCGACGTTACAAGAAACGTCTTGACGTATTATAAATAACAAATGATGAAACGCAAACTCGCAGACGACAACTTGAAGCTGCGCGACTACCTGGCCAAACGCTTCAGGGGTTGGAAATCAGAGAATCGCGGAATTTACGAAGAGAAAAAGCGACAGGACCAACCTATTATTGATGCTATAAGTGGACTAGGTAAAGACATCAAAGATGTTACCGAGCAAAATAAAGATTTAATCAACGAGCTCGTGCCACTTGCTGCTCGAAATTATGCTGTGCCTACACCGATATCCAGTATTCACACTACCCCGTTCGAACTTGGAGCTGCACCTCTGAGACGTCAGGTTCTAGGCAGTACCTCTTCGGACAAGGTAGTTGAATTAGGTCCGTTGGCGAGAGATTACCTGAGCACTGGGAAATTTGAAAAGGACGAGGTGTTTGGATTGTACCCCTCTGTGGAACTTAACGAGGGTGTGGTTTGGAAAATTGGAAAGTCAAAAGTTACGTTCGAAGGTGACGACGTGAAAATTAATTTGGGCGAGAAGAACAGCTGGACTAGGTATCCTGGCACTGTGGGCCTGTGGGAACTTATCACCAAAAAGCAACCTAAAGATTACACAGACGAGGATTACCAAAGTTACACAGAAATTTTAATCATGACGGATGCCCTGTACCAAAACAACGATGCAACACAGAATCGCGTAAAATCAAGCAGTGGAGAAAAATACAGGAACCTCATCAAGCCAATATGGAACCAGCTCAAGACTGGCAGCGGTGTCAAACTCTACAATACCCTACCTAAAGAGTTTGTTTGGGTAGACGACGTAAGGAAGCTTGTAGATCGATTGCTGGTTATCGCAGGCGAAGAAAATGCAGGCAATCGCAACTTCCACAACGAGAAGGTGGGCATCATGGACATGATTAGCACCAAGCTTAGCAACTTTATTGTCAACGACAACAAAGGTATAGGTTACCTTATCAAAATCATCAACACCCTGCCTCCCAAATTCTGGAATGTGGCCGAGGGTCGAGGTCTCGTGAACGACATCATCAACAAGCTACCCTTCGAGATGCACCTACCAGGTTACCAATACTGCGGACCGGGTACCAAACTGGAACGGCGACTGGAGAGAGGAGACAAAGGGGTAAATCTGCTGGATGCTGCATGCAAGGATCACGATATTGCTTACAACACATATACGAATTTAGATGCGCGTCACGATGCTGATAGAAAATTGGAGCATGCCGCGTTCGGGAGACTCGTCAGCAGAGACGCCTCGCTGGGTGAACGGGTTGCAGCATTGGGCACGACCATTGCCATGAATACAAAACGAAAATTGGGGTGGGGGCTGTAATTAAATAACATACAGTAAAAAAATGTCTACAGACTTCCAACAGAAGTGTTATACAAAATATTTACATTTACTTTCGACGATAGTCACGAGGATGTTAAAAAGCTTATTGATTTAGTTAAAATAACACCACAATTTCGCTTGCCCTGTGAAATGCTACTTCTGGATCATCTGAGAAAAATAAGCGGTGTAAAATCTTCTTCTTCCCCCTATGCTTTTTTTTTTTCGGGCTGCTGATGAAAAATTGGCTGATAAGATGGACGAACTTCACGAGTGGAGACAGGGGAGGAGACGATATACAGACGACTGGTATGCTTCAAATGCTGAAACCAGCAGGATCATCGATCACTTGATCGCATTAGGCAATGCCGAAATTTTTTTCTATAAATAACACACTGTAAAAAAATCTACGAGACCAAAAAAAATATTTCTTCGATATGAGTGAAAAAATTAGTGACGTCCAGGCATTAAAACAAATGCTAAATTTGTCAGTCGAATATATAAAAATTCAGGAATTGGAAGTGGACAAACCTTATGCAATAACTTCTGGTTCAATTGTTGCAACCCAGTTTGGTCCTAAAGTACGTCTGTTGCTCAACGGACAATACAGTCTATTTTTACCAGATCGATACGCTAGCATGTTATCCGACGAGAAGCTATCCATTTTAATCGAGAACACAACTCGAATCGTGTACAAGGGGACAAAAGAACTTCTTGGTAAGAAAACAAAGCACATAATCGAATTTGTTTAATAGCTACAAAGTATATATAAATAACATACCGTAAAAAAATTATACAAGGGAGAAACAAAAAAATCTCGGAACATATATAAAATAACATATCGTAAAAAAAAAAAATACATCATGAAGCCCAAGGGCGTCGTGTACCAGATACCATATTCGAATCTGAAAACGCTGGGTGCCCTCGATGGGTTACTCACCAAGAAACAACTCAAGAAGAAACGTTCATGCTTGTCCAAAGGACACGGAATGAAATTGCTGCTCAGCACTCCACAATTGAAAAAGTTGCAGCATTCGCGGAAGCAGCAGAAGATTGGAGGTTTCATATTCAGCATTCCGGCCATCTTGGCAGCTTTGGGTGCAGTGGGCAGCTTGGCTGGAGGCAGTGCCGCTATCGCCAAAACCGTCATCGATGCAAAGAAGAACAAGGCCGAGCTGGAAGAACAGAAACGTCACAACCTGGCTATGGAGAAGAAGGGGAAAGGTGTGACCAAAAAGCGAAAAAACAACCTCGATGCTTTGAAGAAATATAAAAAAAAGAAGAAGCCCTGTCCAACTTCGATATTGAATCTCTGATCGAACCGTTGGGAATAAGAAACTTCAGGGGTGTTTTCATGTCCGATTCTCTACCCTCTGCTGTGAAGAAAAAGGAGTATGGCGTGGTCAACCTAGACAGTTACAAAAATCCTGGTACACATTGGATATGCTACCTCAAAATTGACGATAACAATGCATTTGTTTTCGATTCGTTCGGTGGCACACCGCCTGCCAGGTTGGTGAAGTATCTCAGTGTTGCCAACCTCTACTACAATGACAAACGCATCCAGGGTTTCACCGATGTTAACTGCGGCCACCTATGCCTTTCCGTTCTCGCATACATGTCTAAAATAAATAACCCCTCAGTGGAGCATTTTCAGAAAGCATTGTGGTACCTAAAATACCATGGGAGTGTTCCATCTCACCAGCGAGACTTCGGTCTTGAAACTCGCGTTGCATGACGACATCATCTATCCTAAATCTATTGCTCTTCGTGCATTCTACAGCATGTACCTGATACCCAATGTCACGGAGCACAATAACAAAATTACTGTTGGAAATGAAAAAATAGTTATCACGCCAGGACAGTACAATCTGTCTACCTTGCAAGCCCAATTGCCAAGAAATATACTGCTATCTCAAAATTCTGTAACTCACAGAGTTGAAATTGTGTCTGCTACAGAAACAGTAGACCTAGGCACTGTTGGAGAGCTTCTGGGATTCGAGAACAACACAAAGCTCGAACCTGGCATCAAGCACATCGGTGCCAACATTCCTAAATTTCTAGCCATCGAGACTCTGAACATACATTGCAATGTGGCAGAAGGCATGATCACCAAATCCTCGGATGGCATCCCAGGCAGCCACAAGCAAACAGGTATCATCGCTACGTTCAAGCCAAACTCTGAATTCATGGAACCGATTATCTACACACCCTCACCACCGATATACTTCCCTATATCTCGTAATCGCATAGACAACATAAAATTGGCAGTGACAAACGAAAAAGATGAGGTGGTGAATTTTGCCGGAGCTACTACTACCGCCGTCGTAGAGATTAACGTATAATAAATAACAATCATGGAGCAAATCGAAAGTTACGAGTTGCAGTCCTTCCCACCCAATCGTCGCACGTTTGCCAATTTGAACGAGCCGAACAGGGAAATCGAATACGATGTGGACGTCGGGGATGGGTTTATTCACCCTCACAGAGCTGATTTGTATATCAAGTTTGATGTGGTGAAGAGAGACAACGGGGAAGCATTTAACGCCAATGCAAATTTAAAACTTGTGGACAATTTTGTACCGCATCTGTTCTCGCAAGTGGAAGTTAGAAAGCATGGCACCGTCATCGATAGGGTTGACTACCCCGGGATTACTTCTACAGCTGTGGCAACACTGAAGCTCTCCAAGACCGATGCAGCATACTACCAGGCAGGGGGATTCGAAGCAGGTACAAAAATCAAAACTCAAAGCCACACAGTACTGTTTCCCATGCGCTTGCTTCCAGGCTTTTTCTCCGACTACACGGAGATTATGTGGAAGGGTGGTTTACGCGTCACTTTTCGCAGAAGCGCCAACGACAACGATGTGCTGATGCGTTACAGCACCTTGGGTGCAGACGGTGCAGCACTTGCCAACACACTACCCGACGCTGCCAAGTGCGTCATCCAGTCCATGGAGCTGCGCATGCCTGTGGTAGAATACGAATCTAATTACGGTCTCAAGTACAAAGCCGACATCTTGAAGAACCCCCAAGTGCCCATCCAGTTTTACGGCTACCAGTGTGTGCAGAAACCTGCTTCTGGCAACCATTTTGAATTTGATGTTACTACGCAGTTCAACAGCATCCGGTACGATATGCCAGAGTTTGCAGTTGTGCTCTTCCAGACAGGGAAGGACAACAACCAAGAGAAAGATTCTAGCCAGTTTGACAATTGCAAAATTAAGAATATTTACCTCAAAAATGGTAGGAATGAAGTTTTCCCACGCGAGAACTACAACCTAAACATTACAAACAACGATTACCTGAAACTTTACGAGGCGTACACAGCTTACAAAAGAGTGACCTCCGGCAATGTGGACGTGTACTACAATCCCAACGAGTTCATAGCTCGCAGACCCATGTTCGTCATCAACACATCTAAGAGAAAGCAGGTGGTTGTCAACGATCGTACCAACATAAAGATCGTATGCGAGTTCCACGACGCCTTGCCTGCAGATACTTTGTGCAGCACCATTCTTATTGCAGAGAAAACATTTGTGTATGATGTCAAGAATGAAAGAGTGACTGAACAGTTTTAGGTGCAAGAAAAAAATTATACTGACCGTAGGTCCAAATATTAGATTCCTATTAACCTCCAGGGTGTGTGAGAAATGGCTATTGATCTTCTAACAATACAGCTTCCACAATCCTCACAATAATCTGAAAATATTAATAAAATTAAACATCGTTGCATTTAGAAATAATCATACTTGAGCGCACAAAGGAACTTCCCCTTTGGCTCTGCGTATGCCCTCTTTTCGCCCCGTAGGACACGGCGAGGAATTAGTTCCGTTGAAAATTTGCAATTTTTTGTTACATGTGTTGATTTTTTTATTAAAATCATCAATAAAAACCTAATAATTTGATGTACTTTTTTAAGATTTGGTATGGTTCGCATAACATGCTGGAGAAGATGTATTAAGCTGATGATGACCCCATTCCATAGTGTGCTCGTTACATGGAAGCACACAAAGTTTGTTGTCCGCAGCATCAAGTGCCACCTTATCGATAGCATCCGTATGCACCTCATGGAGGTGGCTAACTATGCGATGTTCTTTTCTTGTGATCTGCTTCTTCTCAAACAAACATTTCTTGTATAGCTCTATGTCGAACTGTGAAACAACACTTCGTCCTACTCCTTTTGCCTTTTTTATCTCCTTGGACTCGTCCACAAATCTAATACAGTACATTTTTGCTCTGAGGGCCACAAACTCTGCAATGATTCTTCCTCTGGCCTCATCTTTTATTTTCCCCACTGTCATCTCGTTCTGGATGCCAGACAGCTTGTACTTCTCGAGGGAATCTTCTGAGTAGTTGGAGAAGTCAAAGTGCTCAGCTAATATTCTGTAATCTTCAAACAGATCCTCGGTCCTAATACAATAAACGAAGCTATCTGTGTCCATGTATGCTACTTGAATGCGATCTTGAAAATGAGGTTGCATAACTTCGTAATGGAAGCAATACATGGCAAGTTTGGACAGTTCTAGGACCGTGGCTCCAACAGCTATTGGCTTATCGAGTGTTACTTGCTTCTTCCCCCTCTCGATTAACATTAGGTCATCAGTAAATCTTGTAAAATTTTTATAGAAAGGATCGGCGATTAACTTCTCGCATTTCCGAGGATTAGATACCAGATCGCAGTTAATTCGATTTCGAACCTGCTCCATTGTTTTGCCAAAAATGCTGTTATTTAGCAACTTGTAGTGGTCTTTATCAGCAGCTGACGTGGCTCGTGCCCGGCTTTGTGTATTGTCACTGATGTAAGGCTCCAACCACTTCTTCTGTGTAAACTTCAAAGCCTTGTGGACTCGCTTCAAAATCAATCCTTGTTGCAAATAAAATTGCAATAATCGATAATGTAGCACATAGTTCTGTTTGTTGTGAAATGTTAACATGAGCTTCTTGTCATTTTTACCACCAGGAGGAACTTCCATCTGTGGTGCCATAGCAAAACCATGATGCTTGTCGTGAAGTTGGTGAGGATACTCGAGATCAACTTCAAGAAAACACCCACACGAATGATCAGCAGGCCATTTCAGAAATTCACGATTCGCAAGTTCGTCTTCCTCCATCCACATGTAATCTCCAATAGGCAAGAATTGAGACATGGCCCATCCATATAAATTGTTCATATCAATGTAGGATATGAATGTTGAAGGGGTGTTGGGGTTGTAGTTGGGCATGTACTTGTTATTGGCCTTGATGTATCTGAGTGGTGCTTGGACAATGCCTCCTCGAATGGCATCCTCGATAAAAAGGTGATGGTCTATATTACTGATGAGGCCAATCTTCACTTTTGTACTTTTTAGCATTGCTTCCCAGGACCAACCGGGGGTAGTGTAACTATATGCAGGATCCAACCCATGTGTACTTATGCATCTGCGTCTGTGGGACTCGAAGACATCAGCCAACAAGGTTGTGTCGAGTTTTAAATATACATCATGGTAATCTCGCATATTCCGGCATCCAAAAGCCTCGAAAACTTTTTTTGCATGCTGGTAGTCGTCTACTGAGCAGGTGCTATTTGTTAGGCGACTACAAAAAACTTCCCGTGGCGGAAGTTGTAGCTCGTTAAACTTTCCAAAATTATCCATATACTCGTATGGGTATATGGATTTTTGTTTCAGGAGGTTGAGATGCTTATTTTCAAACAAGCGTTTGGTTTCTACGAGCTCATTCTCGGTCAACTGTTCAGCTAATCCTGCTAAGCTCGATGGTAAAAACTGGTAGCTGTCCAGGAATCGAATCTCGACCAGATTTTTTCTTCCCTCTACTCTCACCCACTTGCTGAATGAAATGTATTTTTCCTTTGTTTGAGGGATGATATTAATGCGTTCGGAATCACAACCAAGTTCCTTTACAAACAAATGCGCATCGTAACCTTTTAAGTTATGTATCAAAACTGGTACAAAACTTAAAACCTTGATCTGCAAGTTGCATTTGTTACAAACACTGACGCTGACGACCTCCCCACTCCAATGATTATGATGGTAAACTTTCCAATTATTTTCAGTGAAAGCACACTCACAAATTTCGCAGATGGTAGCACGATTATGTTCTTCCTCTTGTTGTGGTGTGGGTGGTGGCATTGGTACTTTAAGGTCAAGAAGCTTGGTAAGTTGTTTTGTAAACTCTATAAGAGTTTCAATGAATACTTTAGGGGCACTCGCACCAAAATACAACTTAAACTTTGGCATGTTGGTCATACTATGGGGGTATGCATAAACTGGTAGCAGGGCAAAGCTACACGGAGTGTGGTGGCTGATATGAACAGACTTGGGACCTGCTTTAGTAGATGTTGGTAATTTAAGCAGGCTTTCAAAATCTGCATAGAGCACCACAGGATGCTTCAACAGTGCTTTCAGTTTCCAAAATTTCATTACATCTAAATGCTTTGGCATTTTTATTGTTGCAACTGCATGTTTGGCACATCGCACCATGTGCTTTTGCAGCTCAAGATCAGGCGACTGTCGTCTCCCATAAAATATTGCAAGACAACAATCGCATATTTGGATTTTGCCCTCATGCTTTGTAATTTGCCTTGCAACAAGTTTTGGTAAATCATTTATAAGGCAATAGTGGTACACATTTTTATTTTTAATTAATAAAAGGCGAATAACCTTCTGCCTGTCTACTATTTTGCTAACTCGAAGAGTATATATGTTATTTGGAGAATCATATGTAAAAACATTTACAGCAATCTTCGAGTTGCATTGCCTCTCAAAACAATCGATGCTATCCAAAGTAACAGGGTATTCAATGCCAGCCATCATTGGTTCAAATTTTTTGAGGTATTCCGGTTTGTTATAGTTGTATAATTTATTCCGGTTATTGTTTGGAAGATGGTGAGCAGCAATAATACACCATAAAAAACATTGATTATCATTATTTTTGATATTGATCACTGCTTTTTTGTTTTGTATCCATAAGGGTAGCTTGACGTAACTATTTCCACGAAGAGGCTTGTACTTGGCCACCTTGACTTCTAGGTGACAAGATGAGAACTCGGGCAATAAACAAAGTTTCCACCCTGAGCCCCTCCCTTCGAATGCTTCGTGTTTTGCCAGCAACACCTCATACAAATTTTCGATGACAGTATTTAAGTTTACATCATCGGCAGCATGCAATGGGATCGGATGGCCAGAATAGTGATGGAAAGTATGTATTTCGTTATGGGTTTTGTTATAGGTTTCGTAAATACCGCTGAATATTAAAGACAGTTTGATCGAGAAGCTCAACAAAAATTCTCGCACCTTATTGATGACATCCTTTTTGATTTCTCTCAAGAAGGTGTTTAAATCACAACCTTCATCAGCATCGTACGAAATATCAAAACCCCTCTCTAGAGTGATTCGTGTCTCACTCCTTGGCTTTTTGTTCGGACTATGTGGTTGGGGGGCTTCCAGTTTACGCTTTCTCCCCAGTTGCCACTGGCTTGATCCCCCCCCACATATTTTATGATGCCTTGCCATATGCGATTTTGTAATAGCCATATTACAGTTCTTGCACTCCATTGTAGCCTCTGTAGTGGTCCGCTTCTCCTTACTTGGGTTGCATCTTTTCCGATGGTAGGATATATTTGATTTTGAAATTATTTTTCCACATGTCGAGCACGCAATTTTGGGGGCCATTGTATCCTTGTTTATTTATATACAATTTTTCACATAGCAATCCTAAAAAAAAAAAGGGGGAGTAATCAAAAATTTCCATTTTATGTTTCTGTATAATTATATAATAAGGGTGGGTTTTATATAAATAGTAAATCTAGAAGATGCAAGAAGCATCTATCGGGTATTTTATATTTCAAACCAGGAAAAAATAATATCAAACAGAAAATATTAGGGGGAAAATTTGATAAAAATACATCAATTTTGATTGTTGCAAAAGAAAAAGCTTCACACATCGTATGAGTTCTCCAAAATAATAATAAAAATTTCTTCCAACATATACTCAGAAAAATTAGGTCTGTTTTTGCTACAGGCTTAATGCATTTTTGGCAGATGGTGTGTTGATGAGGGCCACTTTCACCTTCATGGTGTGGTGTTAAGCACAGGGGTAACCTTTACTCATATGTATATTTCAGTTCGGCAACATAACCAATAAATTACATTTAACTTTTTTCACCATTTCAAAATCTATATATAGCTCGCTTATATTTAGCACACTTATTGTTGCAAGTTGGCTATTTTGTTTATGTAGCACTCGGATTATAAATATATATAAAAAAACCACATCATCGTAATAACCATAGCCATGATTGATTTGGACATACAGTTTAAAATAAAATAATAAAAAAAAAAACTGCACTTTAATATGCACCGCGTACATATTTCCTAGCAACAACAACACACTGAAAAAAAAAAAAGTTAAGTTTGAGTTCGGGTTTTAAGTCCACTTTATGCACAGTAAGACTAATCGGGACTGGACCTACACTTTAAAATAAGATCCAAACCACTTATACCTCCACCGGGAATCGAACCCCCGGGACCCCTTAATTACAAGGTGATAACACTACTACTGCACCATGAAGAGGTCCTCAGAAGAAAAAAAAAATAGTCCAGCAACCCTCATACGGAAAACAATAACAAAACTAGATTTTGTAAATTTGCAAGGAACATATTGTTCAAGCTAGTAACATTTACGTTTCCAGCATGTTCCAAATATAAAAACAAAAAAAAAAAAAAAGAGATGCGAAACATATCCACAATATACAAGAACTGCTAGGTTTATTTCAAGAAGTTTGTACCTCTCTCACAGAAGCTCCACTAAATTCATAAATCAAAGCCACATCATTCAGACTATATGAAACAGTATTACTCACCCACTAAAAAATCTTGCTAGTACTATTTCACTTTAAAAACTGATGCAAAACTGAACTCTACCACGTAGGACAATTAGTTATATTCCCAGCGCTAGGATAAAAAAGTATCGCGTCGCTAAAACATACGTGAACCAATAGAAATTCACAACAATTCGCCACAGAAAATAGTCCCTCTCGCTTCTTAGCCATTTTATTTTGAACGCACATCACATCATTCCTACCATGCTGTCAAATGACGTCACTATCTCCCAACAGTTGGCAAAGTTGACACGCAACTGTTTAGAGAGCAGTAAACCGAACACCACAATTTTCGAACATACTGAATTACACAACACTTTGAAATTCCGAGCTTATTGTTCCCAAAACCGGAGGTACTGAAAAAATTCTGGTGTCATGCATTTGTTCGAACTACACGGCACTTTGCAATTTCCCGCAACAAGTTAAAAGCTGGAAAATTCAAAGAGCATCCTGCTTATTTGTGTCTCCCCTCACAACACAAGCGAATGGTAGTGTAACAATAGTAGCGCCGCTATCGAGGTAGAACTCCAGATTTTTCCAGGGTCACAGCATTCAAAGCTTTGTCACACTAGCTGGGAACTCACAATGCCAGTTTCCAACTATTTTTTTTTTTTTTACTTTCTATAGAGAACTTTGGAACTTCCCAGGGTCGATACATATCCAACAATATTGCAACATTATGAAGAATGCATAATTTTCAGAATTTTCCTTCTTCACCCAGTAACAAACGTCGCACACTTGCTTTTTGGTACCAAAACTAATCCCTACACTACAATGCGCATATATACAGTTAATAACTCTTACATATATTTTTCGAATATCGACATTTACATAGAAATAAATATGTTGATAGCAACATTGGCAACTGTATAAGATTGGTTTATTACTACAAACAGAGGCACTCGCAAAATTACAAGAAGAGAGAGAGGGGGGTATCAACACTTCACCACCGTGCCATTGCTAGAGATGAATAATAAGCAAACCGTCGAGTTTAGCCAAAAAAGTTCATAGGCATGGTTATTTTATATACCAGGCATATATAAAATTACTTTTTGGTTCTCGTGAATCTTTTCAGAGGTGCAAGAGCCTATATACGCCTCCTCCCAATGCAATAGATTATGAGCAAATATTGCTATACTAGGCTATACTGCACAGGGGAGAGGGGGGTGAAATATAGGTTAAGTTAGGTTCTCCCCGAGAGTAATTTGTAAATATGGGGTAGGGGCAGGAGGGCAAAGAGCCCTCGTACTTGTAGGGCCACAGGTATAAGTTAAGTTAGGTCCTTCAAGAGAGTAACTTGTATTTTTAAGAGGAGAGCAAAAAAAAAGCACCCCGTACTTGGGAGTGAAGAAATTTTTTCTCGCCTCATACTTGGGGCGAGGTGGCCTTATATTTGGGGCGCGAGTCCAAAATAAGTCAATTTCATGTATTTTTTACCTATATTATAGCATTTTCTAAGCATATTCATAGAAAAATTAGGTTAAGTTAGGCCCTTCTCGAGAGTGAGGTGAGCTCATACTTGGGGCGAGGTGGCCTCATACTTGGGGCGAGGTGGACTCATACTTGGGGCGAGGTGGACTCATACTTGGGGCGCGAGTCCAAAATAAGCCAATTTCATGTATTTTTTACCTATATTATAGCATTTTCTAAGCATATTCATAGAAAAATTAGGTTAAGTTAGGCCCTTCTCGAGAGTGAGGTGAGCTCATACTTGGGGCGAGGTGGCCTCATACTTGGGGCGAGGTGGACTCATACTTGGGGCGAGGGAATTTTTTTTGTCGTAGCAGATTACGCTGAGGGCCCAAAAGTTGGTGCCTTACAGGGAAATACCATAGGTTAAGTTAGCCTCTTCTCGAAAGTGGGAAAAAACATAGTGTTGCAGTGTTGCCAACCTCGCCATTTTTATGTTGTTAAAAAAGAACAGCTAGATCCAGCTCCGCCCCTTTCTACCTACTTATTTAATTCCTGTTTTAGCAGCTTTAAGAAACCTGATTTTTGGGGGGGGGTTACAAATGCCCTTTCTGCTCCCGTCAAGTTACGCCTATGACTAGTGTTGCCCACGGGACGAGACGGGACAGGCTTTTAAAAATTCGAGACGAGACGAGATTGACCATGTGTCATAAGACAAACGAATATTTTCGAGACGAGACAGCATTTCCACGAGACTCCACGAGACGAGACAGGTCAAAGTCTCGTCTCGTGGGCAACACTATCTATGACGAACAGGAATTCAAAGTAAAAGACTGTCCCGACTAAATCGGGAGACACGTCTGATAGATTTACAATTGGGAAAATCATAATTAAGCGTGTAGTTGAAAACAACCTATTTTCATATATTGCATGCAGTTCTACTTTTTCTGCAATGTGGATCAAGAACTGGGGACGTGGAGAAGCACAACACACCACGTAACCATCAGTCACGTGACCCTCTTTGCTTTCCTGTCATGTTGACCTTCGCGTGGAACACATTTCTCGGTGTTAAGACAGGCAAAATCACCCGATCATCGAAGAGTGCAATATGTGTTGCCTACCCTCCTGCATTACTTGCTCCTATTCAAGCCTTATGGGGAAGAACTTTTTTCCATGACTGTACGTCCCGGCTGTAGTGTGCAGGACATCCATCTTGCTGAAAAAAGATACTGTCCGCATCAAATTCAGGTACACCGTTGACATCGACTGAGTTTTCTACAAGGTCCGTTACCAAGGGATCCACTGTGTCACCTAGAATTTGCAGGTACAGATTACCGGTTAAATTGCCATTAAGAAATAGGGGTCCAATTATGTGGTTTCCTAAAATACCTGCCCACACTTTAACCTTCTCAGGTCTTTGCGTATGGCCTTCCCTCACAACAACATGGGGATTAACATCTGCCCATACTCGAACATTGTGTTTATTAACACAGCCATTTAGGAAAAAAGAACTTTCGTCACTGAAACAGATGTTGTGTAAGAAGTTCTCGTTCTTAGCAATCCTGTCGCACACAATTTCGCAAAACTCAATTCGTCTATCGAAATCAATATCTCCTAGTTCTTGCTATATCTGCATTTTGTAAGGATGAAATTTGTGTAATTTTAACACCTTACTGATAGAACTCCGTAAAATGTTACTTGCTTCTTCTATTTGTCTGAGAGACGTTTCAGGGTTTACAGTCACGCGTCCTATAACTTCCAACACTGTTGCCTATTAAATCGGTGTGAGGTCGTCCTGGACGTTGTCTGTCATTGACGCTTTGCGTTTCACGGAATTTTTTCACAAGGTCTGAAACATACTTCTGGTCAATACTAGGGCGCTGGGGATACAATTCGTTAAATCGTCTAGCAATGGCACGGTAGTTACTGCCACATTCACCGAAAATAAAGATAATTTCCACTTTGTCTGCGCCAGAACGTGCCCTTCCAGCACCATTCATTTTTCTCGTAGTTGCAAACACTTTAACCACCAATACATACACAGAAACAGAACCACGGTAACGGACGATACAGGAAACATGTTAGTAGAACACAGTGTGTACGATACTACAACTCTTCTACGTCCCGTATTTCAAATTCACTTCGAACTTTTGCGGTCCGGTCTGTTTGCTTACGAGAACACAAGTCGAATGGTCCTGTTGAATCTTCATCCCGGTAGTAACACTGATTACTTGGTCTGGTTCGATACTCCGTCTGCATTCTCCTTCAAACAAGTGAATGGGACTCATTTCGAGCATCTTCTGTAAATAGTAGGTAAGCTTAATTTGACTATTAGTGGTGTACGTGCTGTAACATCTTGTAACACCCCCCCCCCCCCTATTTGCCTGCAGTTGAAATTGTACATGTAACTAAGTGCCTCCTTCACCATTTGCCTTGAGTTGCGATTGTGCATGTCGGTCCGTGTCCTCCTGGTGGCAATCTCAGGGGGCGCGATGATATGCGGTTTTGTGTACGGACGCTTGCCATCTCTTGGGGGGGGGGGGGGGTACGTATTTGTAGACACTGCTAGGATATCTCCGAATCATGCTACAGTGTAGGAACATTTTTCCAGCTCCCACTGTTGTCTAGGATTACTACTGTAGGAGTTTGTGTCCTGTCCAATGCTGGTCATGTTCCACATTTGATTTCACGCCATTGTCAATTGGAGCTACGTAGAGACCCCGGATTTGTTGTGTAATATTGTTGTTATGATATGACCTTTCGAATGACATATTCTTCGACCCCTCTTGCTATTTGAAAAAAATGAGTCGACCCCAGCCTATTCCCTTGTGGGGGGGCAGGAATACGTGTTTCGCCATTTCTTCCTATTTACAGCCGTTCTCACAATACCCAGGGTGGGGTGACTTTATGGACACCCTGTATATACATATATGCACGGATATCGAGACTGGACCTACAGTTTAAAGTGGGATCCGGCCACACTGTGGGGGTCTACCGGGTATCGAACACTGAATCCTTTGATTACAAAGGGACACCTATCAAAACCTCTAAGATTTTCCTGTCCACCATCCTGGTAACATCGAAGTAAAAAAGAAGCCTTGATGTATTATAGAAATGGGTTAAAAAGGGGAAATGAGAGGGAAAGAAAACAGTAGTGTACTTTAGCGACAAGCTAAACCCACGACGAGTGTCAAGGCGATTATAAGACACACTAAGCCCATTATTCACGCATTCAATTTTTAAGAAATGACTGTTCGTTTATCACTTTTGCTTTAATTTTATGTGCATTATTTTTAGTTATTACGGTCACCAACTCAAAATATGTAGTTCTCAGATTTTTTTTTTTCATTCATCTATTTCTGTTGTTGCTTTAATCTTCACTGTGCTCTTACTTTGGCAAGGGTCCTAAATTAAGGTGATTAAGCGTATTATTATATTAAAATATTGTGAAAATGATATATAACGTTGGCGACAATTTGTGAAAAAATCTCTTAATAATGTACAGTCAGCGGCAATACAAATGGGACACCTAGATCCTGAAATACACACTTCTTCCCTGCAAAGCGTTATGTGTTGCCTAACTATACGGCGATGAGCGGGCTTCAAGCGCATTTTTTAATAAGAAGTTAGGCAACTCACATAGCGTATTGCAGGCAAACCAGTATTTCAGGATCTAGGTGTCCTAATTTTATTGCCGGTGACTGTACATACATGAGCACTATATATAAAATAGAAACAATTTCCAAGGACACTATGTATGAGGAAGAAATTCATAACTAAGATAACAATAAACCGAAACTTTTCTCTTTTATTCTTCCCAGTGCACAGATGAATCGACCACCATCCACCAAGCAATATGAAAGAATGAAAAAAAATGGAGCGTGGGTAAGGAAAGTAAAAACAATATTGGCACCAACAGACAGTTCATGTACTACAGCAATGCCCGGACCGGGAACAATGCAAAGGGTCTCAGAGACAAGAAAGTACATAAGGAGACGTGCGAAGAGTAAAGTTACATGGCGCGAGTGAAAGATCATTTTAGCTTCACTAATTGTGAAAAAGAGAGAGGAAGTTATAACGTGGTAGACTGGGAGTCGCAAGCTGCCAACATGAAAATCTCTTGGAGAAGTAGTTACGTACGCCTCAACGTGATAACGATCCGCACTTAATATTGTTCTGAGTGATAAAGTAAAGTTAAGAAACGTTTTAACACGCGTTTGTGCTTATATAATACATTGAAAAGGTTTCCTTGTTTGTTAAACTGCCTCACAAAGATTAGAATTTCACCAGCGGTATGTGACCCGGAATTTCAAAACTGGAAGAAATGACCTTGAAGGCGTTATGGTGTTTCTTTTAGTAGTCACTGCTACATTGTGACTGAGTATGTTTTAAGTACACTTTATGCACAGTAAGGCTAATTGAGACAGGACCTACAGTTAAAAGTGGGATGCGAACAAATTTGTGCCTCCACCGGGTATCGAACCTGGGACCCTTTGATTACAAGGCGACGATGTTACCATTGCACCATCGGGGAGGCCCCAGTCAGTGCTATATTTTACAATATTTACATGCAGCTGACGTTTTTATAGGAGCACCGAGCCAAAGTGATGGGGAATTATGACCACTTATGACCAGCAGTACCCCAAGAATATATAATCGAATCCTACCAAAAATCAATCTGGACTTCATGGTCTTCTCAATCCTATTTCGGTTATTTTACCTTTCCAGCTATACATGTAATTCTTGCGAATGGGGATGAATCCTGAAGCACATATCGTGGTATGCTCTGTGAAGGGTTCGAACCTAGACTCCTTGGCGTCGTAGCGCGGTACGCCAGAATAATACTATGGTGATGGGAGACTTGGGGACTACGGAATGTATTTGTCTAGTACTAGAAATGCCCGTCTCAATCTCGATCTAAAAAAAATCTATGCGGTAATTCAAGATCTCTTCTAAACAAAAAGTACATATATCTACATGGTTAATGCACGAGGTTGTCTGGACTTAAAAACTCGTCATAATCAATGATCATTTTCCGATCTTGTAATTCTACTTTCTTGGTTACCAGACTAGTTGCAACAACATGAATGAACCAAGATTGCATGAAATTCATGAAGATACATTTCCAAGGAAACATGTCCAGACCACGACACGAAGATGGAACCTTCCTTGGTGATTGGATTGATTTGGTGTTTTAAGTCCACTTTATGTACATTAAGGCTAATCGGGACTGGACCAACAGTTTAAAGTGGGATCCGAACCACTATGTGCCTCCACCGGGTATCGAACCCGGGACTCCTTGATTACAAGGCAACGACACGACCACTGCGCCATCGGGGAGTCCCCCTTCGTTGGTGAGATTGGCCTGTTAATTATATGAATTTTTTTCAGTAAATAATAAACCATATTATACATGCATTGTAACTAATATATAAGTACGATGTGGTTTTATGTTCGACAGGCCAGGAAGTTTCGAATACTATGCAAGTCTTTCACAAGAATCTATGTTCACTGACAGTACACGCTACTTAGAAGTAAGACCCGAGTGAGTGTTGTTCACATCTCGATAAAAAGCAGTCTTCACTGTGTTTTGTCCCGAAATCAAACTAGTCTCGCCTCGATACACAATCTAATGACTCAGCGCATGCAAGACCATCAATCATCACCTGTCTGTCAGCAAATGAGATCTGAAGAACCAAAGTAACTAGAGATTGCTTTATGTTCCAGAAGCGCTTAAAGGCCCTTTTTCTCTTCCTAAAAGCTTTGGACCAGCAGGGGATAGTTGAACTCAAGATTATATTGCGTTAAGCTCGGTAAATGCAGAGATATACTGCTCTTCCGATCTAATAAGTGGCATCATATTTTACGCCTCCCATACAGGCGGGTGCGAATTACACACCGCTTATAACAGCTGCAGATTTAACGTCGTTCGAAGATCGTCATTGTATTAATCGCCCAAAAAGCCAACACCCCTATCATATACCGATAGCAATAATTGGAGTTATACATCACGAACCGTCCAGGTCAAGTAGCTAATAACACAGGGCCGCATGGGTTCTGTTGTTTTTATAATTTTGGGTGTTATACATGTATTTGAACTTGCTGATGCTGAAGCTGGCAATAGTTTTCTCACATCACGCAAGAATTTTTTACAATTCACGATTTATATATGTGGGTTGTGGTATGCACATTTCAGTGCAATTGAAGTGAATGTCGCTAGATGTCACTGGTAGGTTTCAAAATTATTCAACAAGTAATAAAGACGAATAAGCTTTAAACACAGAGAAGTTTTGTTTTATTTAAATTAATTACGTAATATGTTTCTTGCCTAAATGCTGAAAATAATACTATGTAAAACATTAATATATAATTTGAAATTAATTTTATATGTAACTGTCAAAAGTCCTAATTTGCTTCAATGATACGTTGATCTCCTACATTAACATTTGGTTGTTCAGTGTGGTACATTACTGTGGTGTGGCCATCGCATCTTGTGGTTGTCTGAATAGCACATATGTGTTTTGCTACATCTGCGGTGAATTTGTTCCCCGGGTACAGAGACAGGAAATTACAGATTTTGTAAGAAGAGCATATTACGCATACTTTAAAATGAAACTAGGAGATCAAGATAAATCGTGGGCCCCACACAAGGTATGTAGATCATGTGTGGAATCTTTACGAAACTGGGGCACGGGAAAGCGGCCATCTATGCCATTTTCAATACCCATGGTGTGGAGGGAGCCTCAGGATCACAGCAATGATTGTTACTTCTGTTCCTGTGAAATTGTAGGTCGAAATATTAGAAACAAGAAGAGGATAGTGTATCCCAATATTCCCTCTGCAATGAGACCTGTGTTGCACGGTCCAGACTTGCCTGTACCGACACCTCCATCAAGTCTTGAGTGTGTAAGTGATCCTGGTTCACTAAGTGATTCAGTGGAAGGAAGTAAAATGGAAGATGGATGACATTTATGACCCCCCTCACGGATCTCGTGACCCTATACCGTTCACTCAAAGCGAACTCAATGATTTAGTTAGAGACCTAAATTTATCTGAAGAATCTGCTGAGCTTCTTGCTTCTAGACTTAATGAAAAGAACTTGCTGGCTTGTGGAACAACATTTTCCTGGTACAGACACCGAGAAAAAGTGTTTGTGCCTTATTTCTCGAAACAAGATTCTCTCGTGTTTTGTTGTGATGTGTCCGGTTTGCTGAAGTTAAATTTTCCTCGTCTTTCAACTGATTGGAGGCTATTCATTGACTCGAATAAAGCAAGTTTAAAATTTGTTCTGTTACATAATGGAAATAAGTACCCCTCAGTTCCTATTGCTCATTCTGTGTCACTAAAAGAAACCTACAGCAATATGCAACTTGTTCTTAATAAAATTAAATATGAGGACCATGGTTGGTTGGTGTGGGGTGATCTTAAAGTTTTGAGCATTTTACTTGGACTACAATGTGGATATACGAAAATGCCATGTTACATCTGTGAGTGGGATTGTAGGGCACGAAATTACCACTGGGAAAGAAAAGAATGACCAATATCGAAAATGTTGAACCCAGGTTCAAAGAACATCATACAACAAAATTTAGTCAGTCCTGAGAAAGTTGTACTTCCCCCTCTTCATATCAACAATTTGTGAAGGCACTTAACAAGGAAGGACAATGTTTCCAGTTCATATGCAACAAATTTCCATCCCTGTCTTACGGCAAAGTGAAAGAAGGTCTTTTTGTTGGACCAGATATTAGGAAATTAATGAATGATAAGGACTTTGAGGAAACAATGACTGTAGTTGAAAGAGATGCTTGGATAGCATTGTGTTAGTGTTGAACTTCTTGGGGAACCACAAAAGTCCTGATTACAGAGAAGTTGTTGAGAATATGTTAATTAAATTTCAAGAGCTGGGTTGTAACATGAATCTCAAATTACATTTTTTGCATTCACACCTTGATAACTTTCCACAAAATCTCGGTGAATTAAGTGAGGAACAAGGCGAACGGTTCCATCAGGACATGAGGGATATGGAGAAAAGGTATCAAGGACATTGGAGTGTTAGCATGATGGCTGACTACTGTTTGGCAGAGAAACGCCAGAAGAAAATCACAAGAAAGTTAGGAGAGCTTACAGAAGAAAGCGTGCTAAACAGAACTGAAAAATATGTATTGTGTAATGATTTTCTTGTGTGTATATTATATACTGCTATATGTCGTTTTCTATATTATATGGGTCCTATGTGTCTGCCTATATTCATTTTAAAATAAACATGTTGATGCATTTAGTGTGATAAGCTACTTATTCTGATTGAAGAAAAGAAAAATTATAATAAAACAGTATGCAATATTGGACAAAGCCCAACTTTTGAAATTTGATTTGTAAGAAAACCTTGCGTGATAGAGAAAAACGAATTTCATATTCGTGATCAGCATGGCACAAATAATAAAGTTCACTTACTAAACAAAAAACAACATTAAATTGAATTAAATTTGCGGCCCTGTGTAATTGACGACATCGAGATCGGATATTTTTAAAGGAGAAAAATCCTATAAGCGTTTCCCACTACCTTCAACGATAGATATATGTATCCATTTTGTGGGGCACCATAAATATATTTTACAAAGATGATATCAAATAAACGGTTAGATTTTATGTCGAAAGTTAATATTCTGAATTATTACTGAAATTAAACTTCCAAATCAAACCGTAGCGTCTTCAAAGAATTTTGTTTCTTGCAGATGAAAGGTGGACTTTGCTTCTATGTCCGTTTACTATATTGAAATTTTAATAAACACGTACTTTTTAGTGCTACCTGAAAATTTATCAATCAGCTACTTGGGCACGCAACAGGGTGTGCTCCTGTGCCACCACCGTGGGTGGTTCCCTCTACTGGGAGATATTTGTTAAAATGACAGTGTAATAAGTGCCATCATATATTTCAAGACTCCCATACAGGCTCATTGCTTTAAACACCCACTCTATACTAATATCATTCCAGGAAAATACTGGGATTGTGCCGTTAAAGGAGACCACAAACAATTATATTCAATTATCTCTACCATTTTATTATTTTACAACTTTCAATCATCTGAAGGTAGAAATGTTGCTTGTAGATTTAAAAAATCCGTTTTGCCGCACATAAGACGGGCTGAAAAGAATATTACCAGGTATTTAAACGATAACTCAAACTGTCCTTCTCCGTGGCCGTGCGGTCTAAGGTGTCGTGCTTTGGACTCCTTCTGCGGGACGGCATGGGTTCGAGTCCGCATGGGGCCTCCCCGATGGCGCAGTGGTAGCGTTGTTGCCTTGTAATCAAGGAGTCCCGGGTTCGATACCCGGTGGAGGCACAAGTGGTTCGGAACCCACTTTAAACTGTAGGTCCAGTCCCGATTAGCCTTACTGTGCATAAAGTGGACTTAAAACAACAAATCAATCAATCAATCGAGTCCGCATGGGTTCAGTCTCTGGGTTCTCGGGCTGTATAAAGGACGGGTGGCAACCCACCATTGTGAGGAAATTTGGAGTAGCGTAGCCGGTCACTGATATCTCCTATAATGACTGGGGGTTCGACGTGCTGACCCCACGTCGCCTCATTACTGGTTGAAGATCTCAAAACCTCTAGGTAGGATTGTAGGAGGGAGACTGGCAGTCAAGAGATATGCCAAGACCCTTCCAGGGCTGTAGAGCCACGGGATAATTTATTATTTAACAACTCAAAACTCTGCCATATAATATCAAACTAAAATATGGGTCTATTCGAAAACAAAAATTCTCGTTGAAATACAATACATGCTAATATAAACAGAACCGGTTTAACAGCACAGTAGCCAGACGTTTTAGTAGGAAAACCGAATTGAAAGATAATTCACTGATGTATACTTATTAGTGAATTAAAAGTTAATAACTTTATAGTCCAGAGACGAAACTGAATGTAATCCAATTATTCAGTCTCGTGATGTCTGTTACATATTCGTTCCATATGTTCAACTCGTTCTCTGTCAACTCCACTCTGGAAAAATTAAGTAAAATTGCAAACTTGCAATTGATCACGAATGTTAAAATTACTGTATTTATGTCTAATAAAACTGTATCGTTATGGTACCTAATATATTAAGATTTATGGGTATTTAAAGACAGAATGAAATTCAATTAAGTCTTCAAGATACACATGGAAAGCAAGGCTTTCAATTACAATGTAACAATTTACAACCTCAACGATTGCGTGTGATATGAAGTATTGCAGCCACGTCATTGAAGCCCAAGAAACAGCATTTCTAATATTATCGTTACTGTTTAAAGTTCTCATTAACACGCTTAAAATATGTGTAATTGATTTTTTATTTATGTCCTGTAGGCATTGTTAAAATAAATTACATGTCAATGTAGACCCCAGGCGAGATAATGTCTGGATATTACATTTCTCTATCGGTCTAGACTTTATTTATAAACATGATTACCTCCAGAGTGGCCCATAAAAAGTTTTTTTTCTTCCCCCTTGTGTGCTGCACTGTGGAATGGAGGCTTAAGGTTTCCACATGACATGCAAATTTACACCCAATGGGTGTCCTTAGGAACCTACTGATAAAAGAGGTTGGATGAGCTTCAGAAAGGTTTAGCTGCGCAATGTTCACCGATTGTCAAACCCAGTTTGCGTTGTCAGCCCATAGTGTAATATTGCTCATGAATGACGGATGGAGACTCAGCGTGGCAGATCCTTGCCGACTACGAGAGACTTCTGACGTACTGGACACTGGCTGGACAGGCTGAGTATATTGCATTACAGTCTATCGCCCTTTATAGGCCCTCATGGCCGGGTGTAATTTACCTAAAGTCTATTGATTTATTTTGAGTTTTTAAAAGTGCAAGAAAAGGAAATTGTTTTAGTTTAGATTTTTTGGTGGATTGCTCCGGGTCATGTTGGCTGTGGGGGGTTTTGGGCTGGGTTGCGATTTGCTCCGACTCGTGTAGCCTTTACTTACTGACTGCTGACTATCAAATGGGACAAATTAAACTAGGTTAACTGGGAGATAATCCATAGACATTTCTGTTGAATTAATTGTATTTGGAAAGTATAAGTACTAATATGTTTTGTAATAAATATTGGGTTAACGAATATTAAGTTCCAATTGTATACTTTAAGTACCTAATATATGATCATCCACTGCGCCGATAAGACAATCCTCGTCTCACTTCTTTGGTATTAAAGGGAAAACAAGAGACGAAGAGGATTATAGCGTGCAGGAAAACATCTTGATTGATTGATTGAATTGTTGATTAAAGTCCACTGTATGCACAGTAAGGCTAATCCGGACTAGACCTATATTTTAAAGTGGGATCCGAACCACTATGCCTAAACCGGGTATCGAATCCGGGATCCCTTGATTACAAGGCGATTACGTTACCACTGCGTAACAATATAGTTAAAAATATGTCCAGCAAATTAGCTCTAGATCCTTCATTGATTTGGTTTATTATACTTCTCTTTTCTGCCATTTTTGGCTAATCGCGAACATGAGGTTTGGTGATGATATAAGTTGATGAAGGGACACTCAAAAAGAACACACAGGCCTCCCTGATTCCATAGTGGTAACGTCGTCGCCTTGTAATCACGGGGTCTCGGGTTCGATACCCATTGGAGGCACAAGTAATTCGGATCCCACTTTAAACTGTAGTTCCAGTCCCGATTGGCCTTCCTGTGCATAAAGTGGACTTAAGACCAAAACTCGAACTCGAACAAAGAACACCCATGCCCAGGCCGGGATTCGAACCCGGGACCCCTGGCGTCGTAGCGCGATGTGCTAACCACTCCGTCACGGAGGCCGGCAAGCTCCACAGTTGAAATCAAAGTGAAATTTAATTTCAAGGCGCTTTCTTGCCTGTACGGGTTCAAAGAAACGCCAGCGTGCTATACTGAGAAGCTCCATCCTCTCCTTTCCTTTATAATTAATGAAAGGGGAGACAGCCAGAGCACGGGCAGATATGTACTGCCTCAAGGCCACAGGTAGGCCAACTAGAACATTGCACCTGGTTCAGGAAATCAATAAACGTTGCTGCACGGTTCATAATGCTTCAAGAATTACTTCCGCCGTCCAAGACTCAAGGGCAGGCAGGCATCACGAGTTAAAGTATGCAGCGCGTTCCCTCTCTCTCGCTCTCTGTATGCACCACAAATACTCATATATGCTAGACCTATTTCGCTGGAGCGCATTGCCGCAAATGCTATTATCTTGTCAAGAGCGGCTTAGCGCAGCGTTGCATAGCAATTAGGACTGGGGGATTACGCATAAAAAAATGGTTTGCTATGTGGCATTTGAAAAATGGGTAAAAATACGTGACAAAGCAAAAAAAAATAATAAAAAATCTGAAGGCTCCAATATTTATGATACAATTTTGAGAAAAAAATATAAGCAAGGAACAAAGTGTGGGTACTGGAAAATGCGTGGTGTACTCTCATTGCTAGCGGTGTTATACGTTATTTCGTGCAATGTATCCCGCATACTTTCTGATCAAGCAAAATACATATTTCAAATTGCAAGAATAAGAGACGCTGTTCTTTGTATGGAATTCCTCTGAACACCACAAACAGTGTTAGCTTACACCACTACGGTGAAATCATACATTTGGCGATGTTTTACACCATATGCTTTCCACAGGGTCTTTTGAATACAACGTGTTCTAGTGTCCAACATGGATTTCTCCACTCGAGACTGACACAAGCTGACCCCGTCAAAACTTTCCGACCGTTGCGTACCCAATTGTCTTCAACTGATGCATGATTATTCCTTATGTCCAAAGCAACCTTTGTATTCAGGAATTTTCCCCTGTTCTCTCTCAACATCAACTGAAGATTAATGTAATTCTCGACATTCGTGGGAAGTCTGAAGCTCTCTGTGGCACACTGACACAAATCCATCCAGAAGCGAAAATAGCACCCTGATGATCGAATTTTCGCTCTTTTTCACCCTACTTAACCAACGGCCAACTCTCGGGTGCAATCATCTGATGGGTGTCAGTGACCGACCGGACATTGAGAGGCTTGGTTATCGATCGGATCGTCACCTGGTACACTGTGCCCTCTTACAACCTGAAGCTGCTGCTTTTTTTCCCACCCCTTTCCATTAGTAAATGGAGCGCAAATCACTTGGGAGAGGAATTCGAAAGACGTTAACAGAAACTTGCCTTGGCAGGAAGAGAGCAACGACTGGTATTTACACGATGGACTGGATTCAAATCTACCTCGGTTGACAAAAACTAAAAAGTTTCCATGCATTCTCTCAAACTAATTTTCTCAATTTTCAAGGCTTTTCCCTTGAAATATTGGGAATCCAAAATGTCACTCTGAATGTTGTTGAATCCTAAATTTCAAACTTCCGTCAATATTAAAATAAGTTGCGTGTCTAATGCAATAGATCTATTCAAGGAAGGACGTTGTGCGCTGTTAAATGCCATACCAGGGAACGGGTTTATATGTAAATACATATCTGCATGTGACACTAAAATCAAAGGGTTTATATATAAATACATTGTATCTGCATGGGACACTAAAATCAATGTTATTTTGTATTATCTTTGCGAATCGAGGTATGTAAGCTCCAAAAATGTTTTTTTTTCCTCCATATGTACCAGCTTTAGCACACATTTTAGCAATTTTTACATTTAACTTCCGTATTTTCAAACATTTTCAGACACATATTCATGCTATTACTACGGCTTCTCATCTTGTGATAAGTAACCAAAAGTTTTCCGTTCGTCTTGTACTCAGTTTATTTAAAATCCTGACAATATCAGCTGATCATTCATCCTCATAGTCGCCATTAGCCTGAAGGCAGAATATGACGCGAAAATGAGAATCCGAGAGCTAACCTCTGGCTCAACCTGCGTTCCTAATACATACACAATCCAAAATGTGTCAACTGGCACAGATATGTTGACTCCAAAAAGACATTACACTGCACACACACTGTTATGCACTTCTAGTTCAACAAAATAAAAACAAAGATACCGAAGGGTACTTTTACCAGTCGTACCGTGTAATGCACCGAAAATGCATCAAATGAGAAGATCAGACCAAAATTAAATCTCCATTATGAGTTCTGTGTGGAAATGTTAACGGGTAAACCGAGGTAGTACAAGAGGGGGAGTTGAGGTTGACCACCCCCACTCCCCTTCTGTCTAGTTGCTATTTTTCTGGCTCCTTGAGGAGGTATTATGTAAATTGTATAACACCTTGATGCTCCAGTAGCAGTTATTTGAATCTCTCCAACTGACAATTTTTCAAACACCACACCGGGTAAATCTATTGCTTGTATACACCGGTTAGGGATTGAACTCTCGGCGCGGACATACTTAAACCATTCCAATCTAACTTAAAAATCCACTGGCCACGAGCCGAGTCTCCTTAGTGTAAAAAGTGAACTTTTGATCTGTTTTCCCCCAAGAGTCCAACCCCTCAAGTACAATGCATGTGTACTTAACGAATATTGCTACTTTTTGTCCCATTAATTATACCTGGACAGAAACAGTATTTTCATCGTCCGACAATTCCTGTGCTTAAATTATTACACCATGGGTGTATTTAAAACGAGATTGCATCGTTTCTAGAAATAGGGCGTGGATCAGAACAGCACTTGTAACATGTATAGGTAATTTACTCCATCAAAAATAATAGCTGGAATTAGCAAGATTCTAATTTTGCGTAAATAATATAATGCAAAACTGCATGTAGATCTAAATTTTAAGCTTATGAGTGTTAAAAATCACATGATATCACGAAGCTCTCTAAAGCAAACCGGAAGCGTGACGAACGTGACACGTGATACAGGATAATAAGCAGTCACTGAAGTTTGAAACTCCGCTCAGGGACCTGAAAATTCCAAGAAAAGGAGTTCAGCCCTGAAGAAATAGTACCGGCTTGTTTCGGGTTGTTAAGAATGTTCCGTCATTTACAATGATTGTACAATCTATACAAATTACGTTGTTTTCCGTCCTTAAAAGGCTATTTTGTTATTTACATCGCATCCATGCGTTGCACGAATGGCAATTTAACAGCTAGAAATACAATGAGAATCTTTCCATTCCAAAGAACTACCTATATTCCAGACTGATATGAAGAACATTGCTCTTTTCATCGCGGGCCAACGGAATCAAACAACGACCTGCCGCTAAGGAGTAGCATTTCTATGCTGTAGCTCAGTGATTTTTTGCGGTTATATGTTGGATTTGGGTAACAGAAAGAACATATTAGACAGTGAAACACATAGTGACAAGGAAAACATCAAAGTTCCTACATAAGCTAATTGGGACTTGGTGTCTAGTTCCAATTGGATTCCAAATATGCCTGCGACCGCGGAATCGAAACCGGGAATATTTGAGACCTGTACAGTGGTCAGATGTGTAGAACGACAATACTGTCAGTAACCTCCAAAGGTTCGAGTCCCGGACAAGCACTAAATGTTCGAGTACCGGAGAAGGTGTAGGTGTTAGTTCACCCACTTTATTAGATTTGACTTTGTTATTCAGCGTCGACTTTCTACAACTTTTGGTTTGTCGCGACCATGAGGATGGGTGATTATTAGGGACAATGAAATTTCGCGAACGCTTTAAACGCGAAATTATTTTAAACTGTGTATAATTTTGTTTCGAGGCAAGTGGATAAGAGTTATGACCATTTTCGGCTCCAATTTATTCACGAAGTTCCGCGAAATACAAATCAAAATGCGAAATGAAACGAAAAGTGTCGAAGTTCACGAAATAACACCGAAATTGTCAAAACAAAAAAACACATTAATTTACCCTCTTTCATAACATTGGAATGTTATTTTGCTCGTGAAAGTTCAACATTTCATTACAGGTGACAATGACTGCGTAAAGTAGTTTTACATCATCAGAAGCGCAGTGCCGCACAGTGCAAACGGTGTCAGTGATAAGTATTTAGCCTCTTTCTTCTCCGTTCGTTCATTTCTCCATTCCTGCAACTCAGGCTATCTCGCTCCAACGTAATGCGTAAATACGTTGCTGTCATTCAGAAAATACGGAAATTAGTTTTCTGCTGTTAATGTTATGTTTTTGTAGCTAAAATGCAAATGTTTTAGTAGGACTATTTTTTTTTCAGCCAAAGTTTGCTGTCCAAAAAGTTCAAATCAGAGGCCTACAGAAGATCGTGTGTAGTCTGTGTCTCCATTACACGCCACACAAAAATACGAGTTTCAAGGATTTTCGTGTCCGTGCTTCTTGTGCGTTTGCTCATAGTTTCTTTGGCGAATTACAATGCCCAATGCCCAAAGTTATTTCAGTATTTGAACGTGCTCGAGAGTTCGAGGCAACAAGGCTTGTACAAAATTAAATGACTTGCTCCGCGAAGATCAAGGAAATAATTTTTTTGAAAATGTTAATGTTTTATTCAGTATGCAAGAAATATTGCAAGAAATATTGTCAATGAAGACGTGTACGACATTTGCAAGAATGTGCCTATTCTAAAAGAATGTTCACAATTAATTTTTTTGTACAAAGCTTTTCAGGATATGGTAAAGAGGGATGTGAAGGAGTCAGGTGTATCTTTGAATTTAATTAATATGCTGCTAGGACTTAAAGAAGATCTCGAAAGCTTTGTGTCACTAGCTGTGCAAGTGTTGTGGTTTCCTGTTAGTAATGTTGACTGTGAGCGTGTTTTTTCAGCTTATGGTAATATAATGACCAACCAGAGATGTAATTTAAAACCATGCAATGCAGAGGTTATGTTAAGTGTACACTTTAACTGATAAAAGGTAGGTGCAGACTACTTAACTTTGACTTTTATTTACCGCTTTTTCAACGAAATAATCATTTTTCACCGCTTTTATATACCGAAATTGTAACTTTTTAAATGCGAAATTCATGAATTTTATTTACCATAAATCATTGTCCCTAGTGATGATAGGATGGAATGGACGAAGGGATACACACACATAACACCCATGCCTTCATTCCTAGACCGGGATTCGAGCCCTGGACCCCTTTCGAGACGACTTTCATGTACTTCATCTCACCACCATTCACTATTATCACAATTAACCTAAAAAAGATGGAAGTAGAGACATCAAATAACAAAAAAATACAAAAACAACTGAAATGTCCGAATTTGAAGGAATTAAAAAAAGGGTTAGTTACAATTTAACTAAAAAGGGAGGTAGATTTTTCCATTGTACCCTATTTCCACATTATTCACTATTAGTAGGGTTACCTCACATTGATTTAATATTACATACACACACACACACACACACCTCTTCACGTAGGTGGACGTGTTAGGTTTACTGAAACTGTTGAGAAATAAAATATTAAGACCATATCGTCGCATCAATGCCAAAACCAAATCTGCTAAATTGTGATTTTGAGATAAAAGCATTTTAATATTAAATATCTCGGGGGAAAAAAACAGGCTTTACATTCGGATAATGTTGTCATATGTAAAATATGTACCTACTTGTGACTTTATTGGGTGACATAAGTTAGCATTGGAATCTATCAACAAAAAGTAATCAGAAACGGCAATAGATGAAAAAGTCAAAATTTGCACATTCATCGATTGTTGCGACGATTTGAGATAGATCAAGAAGGTGAGACTATTGACGATAAATTACCTTGAAGAGAATTGGAGCGTTCTCATAACAGATGGTGCCAAGTTATCAGACGTTTCCTTTAAAAAATAAAAGTACGAATGTCCCCTTTAATGTTTGCTCGTTGGAACATGTTGCGAGAAAGATCCGAGGGAGTAATGAATGGCTAAATGGTTTGAATAAAAAGACGCTCGTTCAAAAACATTGATTTTCCCAATGCAATTACGGCGGCAGAACGTAGCTCACTCGATAAGTGCCCAGCGAAAGAATCAATTGATATACGGCTTGTGGGGTCAAATCTGAGCGCTTTTGTGATTATTTGTGGCTTGCGACCAATAAAAAGGTTCGACTATAAATTACAGTCTCTCGACAATAAATGTCGTAGATTCGCATTTTCCCCATTTCAGAAACTAGAACCATTGTGTTGGTAGCAGAATTATTCCGAACCGATATGCTCTAATCTCCACTTACAACCTTACGTTAGGCCCAGAGCGGCTTTCATATGGCTTAGGTAACGTTGAGAATGAATGATTGTAATCATAGAATTTATGTAGGTGCATAAAAATAGCACTATGCGATATCGATATCGTTTAAATATCGATATCGAGTTTATATATCGAGTATCGATGATATCGACATCACGTTCGAATTCCAATTTTTACTAGGAGAAAGGGAGAATCGTGATATTCTTTGGATATGCAAAACTAGAAGTTCTACACCCCCCTCGGCCCCCTCCTTATCGAGGAACTAAAAATAAATAAGAATGAATGGTGGTGGTGTTGTATTCGGCATGGACAGTCATGGACACTTCTAGGCTGTAAAGATTCAATAGAAACTAAATGGAATTGTTAAAATCCAGAAGAATTTGTGACTGTACAAATCAAGCACGAGTTGTGACTGTACAAATCAAGACTGTTTATGAGGATTATCGTCGATCTCAATAATGTTGGTATCTTAGATGTCAATATTATTAAGACGCTACGCTATTTTTAAAATATCGATTCTTGAGTTGTAGTGTTAGGCCCATCTTATGCACAGATAGGTTAATCGAGACTGGAACTACAGTTTAAAGTGGGATCCGGACCACTATGAGCCTCCACCGTGTGTCGAACCCGGGATCCCTTGTTTGCAAGGTGACAATGTTACCACTACGCCACCCAATATATCGATTCTATATCGAAATATCGCACAGCCTCACACAAAAACCGCCGCAGTATCTAGTCAGTAGGTGGTCTGAATGCCACGCGGGAGACCCAGATCCGATTCCCGGAGTAGGGGGGGGTCTAAGGTGGGGAATATTTTCCAGTCATGTCCCTGATGTGGTTGAACGGGCTTATTATAAACGATGGACAACCCGCGGGGGGGGGGGTAAAGGCGATCTGAGCGTGTTGCTGATCAGACTTCACAATGGCCGATATCGTGAATGTGTGGAGTCATACCTTCCTCCCCCCCCCCCCCCCCCCGTGTGGCTTAACGGTACAGTGCAATGAGCATGGGATAACTTCACCTTTGAATCAGGATCAAGGCCGAACACCAATTCTCGCCTCTCACAGAGGTCTGTCTCATTCTCAGCCTCGGTACTATTATCCTTATTCGTAACCACTACGCCAGTGAGGAGCACTTCTGAAATTTCTTAATATTTACAATGATCTGAGAACAAATATAAAGAAAATTATGTTCCACAGGTGCGAATACGTAATGCAGAAGCGTATTTGCGCGCGAACGCGAACCCAATGCCACATCAGCGCGTATGACAAAATTACTACCTAAGAACAAAAGCTGCAAGTTCATGGTTTCACTTAGAGTCTCCCACATAATAAGTCCTTCCCCTCCCTCTCAACGGTTTGAACCGTGACAAGAGAGCAGTCGCTGCATAATTATCAGTTGCCTTTCACAGAAGAAGAACATACGTTACCTCCTGCATATCGTTCTTATGATCGTAGTTCCCGAGAAATGCATCCGCCCCTCAACTTTCACGCTCATTTTTGTGAAAATGAGTGCTGGTGAACTCTGTGAAACCTGAGGAACCAAGCACTTTCGGGAAAAACAAAACAAAAGCAATGAAAGATAAGAGTCAATATGGCTTCGTGTCTGGTATGCACGAGTATCTCAAACTATAACAGGTGGAACTTGTCCAATATACCTCTAGGAAGATAAAGCCTGGCTCAGCATCCGTGTACGGTAGCAAGATGACGCCAAAAACCGCCTCGATCTCGTGGCATGCTAGATGCCATAATATGGGAATGGCTCTCACTTCCCCTCACTGTCTTGCTGCAGAGATGACCCTGGCCTTTGTTATTGGACTCTGATAGTTGGTTGACTAATAGGATGTTGACTTGAGTCTTCCCAGGAAACATAATTTGTTTTTGGTCCAAAACTTCTGATTTCATATATTAAAAAATAAATATAGTTTCTGTTAAACACAAAAATTAAGCAAACATACGAGGTAGTAGTTTTGGACTAAATAATAATGATGTATACTTGAATTTCTTTTTATATATATACTTTTACATTATATATATATACACACACAAATGCGCATACATTATAATATTATCATGGATACACATACTATTGTTTTTTTTTTGTTTTGTTTTGTGGTATGAGATACAATCATGAAAGTTCCACAATTTGCAGAACTAACTTTGCTAGTGGTGCCTTGTCTTTTCTTTTTTTGTCTTTCTCCTTTTTATAATTGCAAACTATTTTCATGCACTTTTGTTGTGATTGTTTTAGTAGTTGTTGAAACTTTTCTGCATTAAACATTAGACATGTATATGGGTGATGGATTTTTCTCTTCCTGTAAGGAAAGATTCAAACTCAAATGCAAACAAACTTTTTACTTATTGCGTTGTTTTCCCCCCACATTGCATAACCAGATAGACTGATTATATATGAAGTAAAGTTTGCAGTACAAATTTGATTATTGTTTTCATGTACAGAAATTTATACATATTATTTCCATGGATTTATTTTAAAATTTTACACAAGAATTGTACATTTCTGTAGGGGAATGTATTTCCTCAGTAATATTACTATTATTGTAATGGTTGCAAAGTTTCAATGGCAGCCAAATTGAATATTAAGCCATACTGGAAATGGTGCTATCAATTAGAGTTTAAGCTCTGTTCTCAGTCATTCTATTGTTGGTAAATAAAATAATGGTGACAAGTCAAATAAAGATGCCGTCTCATTTTCATCCTACTCTTGTGCTTCTAATTCCTTTGCTTCTATTGTCTACTTGTCTCACTTAAAAATGCGGTATATTTGCAAAGGATGCAATTCGGTTTGAGCAGAGGCCCGAAGACCTCCAAGTAGAGCATAATTAGAATTAGATGATCAGCCAGCAGACGGTTGATGCTTTTTTAACTATACTAAGCTGAATTCTCTACTATTACATCCAAGGTGTTTTGTCATTCTTAGTGAGAGTGAACATTTTTCTAACGAGTTTAGTAAGAGTGGAAATGAATGGATCAATATTATGTTGTATCAATGACAAAGTACTACTAAATTCGTTGACTCTGTACATGTTAATTCTTCACACGATATAAACACTTCAGTATATCTTTCATACGGATCCAAATTCACTTCTCAAAATACAAATACCGAAAAACAAACTTCAGTCATCATTTTGTTTCATAGTGGTATTTCGAAATTAGGTTATACTTGGCAGAATCTATCCTCCATAGAATAAAGCAAAGGTAGGCAAATCCCGATTGGACCTTCAGTTTAAAGTGGAATCGAACCACAATGTGCTTCCACCTGGTATTGAACCATGGACCATTTGGTTACAAAGCGAAGAGGCCCTCGATCCTCTAGAAAAGAATTAGATAAATTGTCTCCATTCAATATTTCTAGAAAATGAGCCTGCATTTTCATCTGTATTTACTGTGTTACCCTCTCCGTCCTTGAAAAACCACAAATGAGTACTCACAGGGAAAGACTTGAGTTACTAACAGTCCATTTATATTTATTTCATGGGAGAAACAGTTCCATTAAAATGAGAAGCCAGCAATAATTATACAAACAAATGAAACGCAACTGAAATTTGGTTGACACTTTGAAGGTCTGTGGAAATTCTGAAGCAGGCGTGATTAAAGTATTATCAAATCATTTCTTCGAAGTCTGAATTCATCAGTGTCAGACTACCTCGTCTCCTCCCCTTCTCTCTCTCGTAGCAATTTGCAAAGTTCACTATAGGTACCTGATACCTTATCCAAGGAGTTCGGGATCAGGGAATCTTACCAGAACCAAAGACATTCGACTTCGGATGGGGTGGTAACATCGTCTCCTTGTAATCAAGAGGCCATCCCGTTCGATACCCGGCGGAGGCATATAGTATGGATCCTATCTGAGCATGTAGTGGACTTAAAACCAACTCTGACAAAGAATTCCATAAATTAAAGAAAAGGAGTGCACAAATAAAATTTAATTCCACACATTGATTTTAGTGTATTTTACTTACCTACCCTAACTTTCCTCGTGAACTAAGCAAGGCTGTTTAAATACGGAAGGTCGCACGCAACACTTCCAAGACTACAGGGAACGAAATCAAACCAAGCAACCATCTGGCAGTGCAAAGGACACGGGAACCACGACCGTGAAAAAACGAGCGAGGGGCCTTGGAGGCAGCTGCGTAGACACCGCTACTTCAGAGCAGAAGGCTCCCTCCTCCCAGTTTTGCCAACGCCATGCTCTGCCGACTGAGGTGAGCGACGTACACAAAAATCCCCCAACTTGATAAAAGACGTCAACGGTACACTGCACAGAATAACGACACAAATGTTGACGAAAGAAGTTAACAAAGCCTTGTCCACCCTACTCATTTTACTATTTTCTGATGGGTTCTTTGCCAAAGCAAACACTGTGAAAGTGGTCTTCATTAGCGAAAACAATGGTCATTTGCGGGTGCAATATCACGCAAGAGCTGCAATGCTAATTATCATTTCATAATTTTATCGATGTAAGTTTCTTGAAAGTAAATGTGCTCGCATAACTTTCATTTTTGTTTGTTAAAAGACCCATTGCACATTCACTGTGGCAGCAACCCCACCTTCAAGGCGAAATGAACATATAATACCTGTTGTTGTTCCGTAGATCTAAAAGTCCCTTGGCCTCTTTAATATTCTGCCTCTCTGTTTCCATTCTTCTCCCATCATTTTATCCTTATGGTTTTCAACCCCTCTTCCAATTCATACAGCCATCTTCTTCCTCGGCTTGCTGTTCTTTTTGCCTTCATGTCCGAGACAGGCTTATCGTTGCGACTTCCCAAATCTTACATTCTCTACAGTTTCCTCTCTAGGCATTTCTTATTCTCTGTCCCCTTCTTTCGCCGATCTACAAATCCTTCTATCCACTTTCCTTCCAAAGACAAGTGGAGCGTTCTCCTCAGCTGATGTCACTGCTTTACTTTGATCCTGATGTTACGTGTTTGTCTTTCCTAGGCAGAATACTTGATTTTAGTACTTAACAACTGTAAAATATACATGCCTGTCATTACCTGTTTATTTAAGATCTTTTATAAATACCTGGAAAAATCAACTCTCTGAATCTCATAATATTGCTCTTCCAACCCCATCACTGTCATTGCTTCTTTCATTTTCGAATTTTGTTTTCCCTCTGTCACCGCTTTCAAGCATTTCTGTAATCCTGTCTGTCTACCAGTGTGATATGATCTTCATATGCAAGTATTTGTCTAAAATAAAAAGGGGGGAATCCCCCGAAGCAGCCACTTCCACCCGCATACATTCGAAGGTATGTGCTTAGGTTCTGATGCCTTAAGATAAACCAGGACATCTTATGCTCCGAATATTGTTTCTTTTTACATGCATGCATACAATTATCTTTGATCCCTTGATTGTTCCGGTACTCTGGTATAATTTCGTTTTACATTTTGTCTTACGTTTTGTATTTGTATTTTAGTATTTGTCTAAATGTATACACTATGGATCATTTTCCTTCTAATTCTTTCAAGTGCATTCATAATCTATTAACTTATTGACAAAAGAGGCCAACAGAGCAAAACCCAATTAAGTGTTCTAATATTACATAACAGCAGCCCAATCAATACAGGATATTACTTCAGTCCAAAGTCAGGGCTGGAACATGCACTGAGGCACCTCAACAAAGTACGCTCATGAGGAATGTTCATCGAAGTGCTCTTTCCCTGACGTCTAACATCATCCGTAGTTCGGAATAAAAGAGAGAGTGCCTTACCCGCATTAATGCCATCCATTCCAATGTTCTGTTAATATGAGTCTAAATTTTCTACCTTAAATCCCTGCTAAATAAACAATGTCAAATCGTTATAAAATCTGAGTAGTTTCCCTATCGAAATTCGACCGTGTTTCTACGTTGATTTTGCAGCAGTATAACAATTTGATCCGTCAACTGTACCACCACAAGGATATGAATTAAACAAAGGCACTCTCTGAATTACCTCTCAGTAGCCCATAAATCTGTATATAACGACAAAAAAAACACATAAAACCGCATGGCTAATACAATGTCAAAGGGGCAAATAAGGAAAAAGGTCACATGGTGTTTCACCAACCAAAACCTTTACAACCACCCATAAATTGAGTCACGGCGAATAAATTTCAGTAAACTCTGTGTCGGGTTGACCTTCAGCAATCACAGTGTAATTCCATTTTACATAATTTAATATTGCATCGTTACATACGACTGAACTGCGAGAACCCGAGCTGTGACCATTGGCGAACAACTGATTAAAATCAATGTAGAGTAATATAATTCTGCCAATGTCAGTCGAATTCTTAAATGCATGCTCAATTCAGGTTCAATTGAGTCCATAGTGTTATTTTATGCTTTACACGATACCTAAATAAAGAAGTGCTGCCATTTCATGTTTGTTCGATTTGCAGATTCTCGTTGGAATTAAAAAACAGACCGATAACGTTTAACACTCCAACCCAGGATATTCGATTACAACGTAATGTCCCTAACCGCTGGAGTTTATCCAAGACTGACAAGTAAGGTATATATCACGCAACATACAGTACATCCGACAATAGTCTTACATCTCATTAACGGCAGCCGACTTTTCATTGCTACTTCAAGTAGGGAAATGAGATTGGAAGATATTAATGGGATGCATACATATCAATAAATAAATTAAATTAAAAAATTGAAAAAAGAGACTTGTTGCTGAGGGAAATAGGTGGTGCTTATGCCACATTAGAAACTTAGCGAGAAATGACAGTTTGAAACCAGGTATCTGGTGTAGCTTGCTAGGGCTATACCAACTCTACCGAACCATCCTCAATTTCATCTTTGCGGAAAAGTGGTAGAGCCATGACACGGCATACCAGACGCCCGGGTTCAAGTCCTCGCTGAGACTGCTTTCTCAGGTAAACTTCTACAATAATAAATCCGAGTGTTCCAAAACAAACAACATCTGTAATGTTTGTTCACAGTAAGCTAGGTTTTATACGAAATGTCTGCATCGCATCTTTTCCATTATTAGAGGTTTTTGTATGGTTGTTGCATTAGGTACAGTCAAGTAGTCAACACAATCTAAATCACCTGAATGGGCGTTTAAGAAAACAAAGGTTTTTGTACAATTCCAGGGTTTTTTTCTGAATTAAGCAGCGAGCAACCTTTGCTGCGAAGTAACTATATATAATAGTTTAACAATAATGTAGTAAATAACTCAGTTAATCAGGTCACCTTCCCTCCAACTTACAACTTCCTGGTGCATTTTCATTACAATGCAGCCCCTACAAAGATAAATCCTCATACATGGGCCCATTCCCCACATTTCTGTGTGTTTTTATCCGATTGCCAACCGATTTAATGCACCACAACGTCATAAAATATACAAAAGCACTTCAAACAATGAAACGCAAACAGCCCCGAGAGGAGAAGATCACAGCGACGCATCTCAATGAACTTCACGACGTGTAATCCACATAAACTTACACGGTTCCTTCATTCGCCCATTTGTACCGGGTCAGTGGATGGAATGTTGGTGGCCTGCTCCACAGACACGGCGACAAGCCCCTTGGGAGAGCGAGATGCTCCGACTTATCAATTCCACTCAGATGCAGGATGAGGTCAGTTGGCCTCAACTGTGTTTCCTGCAAGGGTCACGGCCTTGAAAGGCCAGTCTCGCATTTGAATTATGACCTCCCGTGCGCAAACGCTTACGTGCAACAACTGTCCGGTAGTCTACTTGTGTTGCTTGGATTGGGACAGGTCAGAAAGGCTTATCCTGTCCCTTTGAACTATCCCGATTAAGTAAGGTCACGGTAAATAACCACAGCATCATCATTAAGTGGTGTTCTGCTCGTAAGCAGGTTTCTGCAGTGTTTCCTCTATTCATAGGGTCTCCCCGATGGCGTAGTGGTAACGACGTCGCTTTGTATCAAAAGGTCCCGGGTTCAATGCCCGATGGAGGCACTTAGTGATTCAGATTCCACTTTACACTGTATGTCTAGTCCCGATTAGCCTATCTGTGCATAAAAGTAGGCTTAAAACTCAAGCTAGCAAACTCTTCTATTCATAGCTTTCATCTTCAGTAGTCCGTATCCCGTTCTCCTATTTAGTTCGTCCAAAGTGTTCTTCTCTTGATTCCCAAGTAGCCGTTCACAGCTTTCCTTAATTTCTCTTTGAAAATGACGATTTCCTTCACGGAGTAGTTAGCACAGGGTACTAAAAAGCAAGGGGTTCATGGTTCGAATCCAGGTTTGGGGATGGCTGTTCTTAGTGAGTGTTCACCAATTTCATCATATCACCCTCCCCATCGACGCGATTAGTCAAAGTGGCAGAAAAGTAACAAAAACCCAAATCGAATTTCTCTTTCAAAACGTCCTACCCAGCTTTTTCTTCCATCTTCAAACTATTGGGTTCTTGTTCTTTTCCCACTATAACGACTCATCTTACACTTTCCTTCTCCGCCAAATCCACACCTGAAACGCTTCTAGTTTGTCTCTGACCCTCTCTCCGCATTGTGTGTCCACACAGTTTCGATCTGTACAACAATACACTGTCCACAAAGAACTTCGTAAGCCTCTCACGCTGTACAGCTCTTGGGAGAGTCCTGGCTTCCCAGGCAATCTTCTTCCAGTTTTCCCGATCCTGTGCCTTTCTCCGTCATCCTTAGATTTCTCAACCTCTCTCTCTCAATACGAGTTCCATTTTATAACATCAAGGTTTTCTCTGCGTAACAAACGCTAATCCTGCCATGGTTGTTCTACTTTTACTCCCCTTATATTTCCAATCACCTGCCAACATAATCAACACCAATATAACAAATGAAATGAGCGAGCTATCACAAACAATTGCCTAAATATCAGTCATAACTTTAATGATCTGACTTTCTCATGACTTCCAGATCAGTGCGAACCACGAAATAATAATATAACACTAACAACAACACTTTCATACCATGATCGTCCCAGTAGTAATGGCAGCATTTTATTCCTACGCGTCAGCAAAATTTGATGCGACAGGTGTTATGTTACATCCGGTTGTAGCGGGGCACGAGCGGTGTTATTGTTGAGTCAGCAGAACGTGTTTGATCACCTTGAAGACATCGGAAGCGGTGGGGGGAGGGGGGTCAATGGATTTGTCACGTTGTTTCTTGATGTATGCTAACCTAACACGTGCTTATGTTTGTGTGTGTGTGTGTGTGTGTGTGTGTGTGTGTGGAGGAAATGCGCGCGCAACTATTGCGTATGATTGAAAGAAATGAAGAAATGATTTAAAGATGGCGCCGAAGGTGCTTTACCCCCCCGAAAGTTTAGCGGCTAAGGTTATTGCTCTGTAAAACAAGAGGCGTCGAGGGTTGGATTCCTGGTAGAGTCAATATTGATTGATTGATAGATTGAGTTAGTTTTTTTAAGTCCGTTTTATGCACGGTAAAACTAATCAGGATTGGAGCTACAGTTGAAAAGTGGTGATTCGGACCACTATGTGCCTCCACCGAGTATCGAACCTGGGACCCCTTGATTACAAGTCGACGATGTCAATATTGAATGATTTCGATTAGCCTGTGTGTAAATAAAGCCAACAAAATGGTTGAGTTCGAAAATCGAGTTGGGTTAGTGGTTAATGTTGTCACCTGGCAATGAAGAGGTCGTGGGTTCGATTCTCTAGGTAGTTAAATTAGGCCAATTGTTTAATCCCGCCATTATAGGTTCCGATTAGTCCATCTGTGCATAAATAGTGATTGAATAAAATCAATATGGCGGCTTTGGGGTAGTGGTTAATGTTGTCGCCTGGTAATGAAGAGGTCGCGGGTTCGATTCTCTAGGTAGTTAAATGAGGCCAATTGTTTTGTCCCGCCATTATAGATCCCGATTAGTCCATCTGTGCATAAATAGTATTTGAATAAAATCAATATGGCGGCCGCGTTTTGTGTTTAGCGGCGGCGGCGGCGGCGGCGACCGGGGCGCGGCGCGGCGCGGCGCGGCGCGGCGCGGGGCGGAGCGGGGCGGCGCGGCGCGGGCGCGGGGGTGTTTTTTATACCGCGAGATGTTTCAACCAAGTGGTTGAGGGTTCGATTCCCAATGTTGGTGAAAATTGGATATTCAATTGTATTTGTTTAAAAGTTCCGATTAGCTTTTTGTGCACAAAGAGAAAATGAACTAATTGGAAATAGGATGTTTATGCTGTAATGAAAAGGTCCCCGGGTTCGATTCACAATGTCATGATAATGATGTTGTTTTTTTTTTGTTTTTTTTTTTTTTAAAGAAAAAAGAAGTGTGTTGAGTCCCCATTAGTATTTAGGCAGGAACAGATATTAAAAAATCAAAACAAAATGCCTTTTGATTACAACGCAAAGACTTTACCGCTAATGTATAAAGATAAATTAGAATCTGTTGTTTTGCCGTGTGGGGCCCCAGTACCGATTAGCTTAAATGCATAAACAGTAGGTAAAATAAGCAAGATGGCCGTCACTATTGTTTTGTGATCAAAGAGGAGTCACAGGTTCGATTCAATCAAAGGAGGCAAGATTCTATGTTTCAATTCCATGTAAAAGTCTAAAGTTATGTTTCGATTAACCTCAATGCATAAAGAGGAATTAAACAAAAACAAGCAAAATGGCGACAGATGTGATAAAAGAAAAATTGAATTAGTTTTTTATAGTGACAAGAAAAAATAGCGAATCATTGTTAGAAATAGAATGAAAATAAAGATACTTGCCTTTGCGTGTCCAGCGCTGTGCAGAAAAGCTCTCATGCTTTATCTCCGACAAGTCCACAATACACATTTTTTTTATTGTATAGTTAATTATTAATGTTGTTATTAACACAGATTCTTACCAGTGTGAAGAAAAGCTCTCATGCTTTATCTCCGACAAATCCACAATACACACTTTTTCATTATATAGTTAATTATTAATGTTGTTATTAACACCGAGTTTTACCAGTGTGAAGAAAAGCTCTCATGCTTTATCTTCGACAAGTCCACAATACACATTTTTTCATTATATAGTTAATTATTAATGTTGTTATTAACGATTGTTACCAGTAAAAATATAAACCATGAGGATTTTTAAAGGGGTGATAAGTGAAAAAAAGCCAAGACATATATTTTATCCCTGTTTATTACCAATATTTACAAAATTCAAAAGAGCCGCACACACACACACACACACATACATATGTAAAATGTTTATATTGTGTCACCAGTTTATCAGCATGTTATTTAACAAGTTTTTATTCTTCAAGTTTGTTCACTCACCCACATAAGGAATTGTGTCACTATCATATTCATTTTCTGCTGCAACCACTGAATTAAAATGTTTCACTATTTTTTCCACAAGCATGTTCTCGCAAAAAACAAACACTTCTTTGGAAAGTCTTTTTCCGTCGATGTTTTGTATAGACAAAGGCTCAGGTTTTGTACATCCATGTAGATGGGAAAGCACAAACTTCTCCTTATTACATGCATGGACAGGGGAAATATCTGTGCAACCGAAACATTGTTCGCGAAGGTCGAGAATGCAAGATTCCACACAGTTTCCAAAATATGATTTCAGATACGGCGACACTGTTTCACACATAACTTTCGCATGCTCGATGCACACAAATATCTTCATAAAGTTCCGCCACGAACTTTCTGCGATGAACACTATCTCCAGGGAACCGTAAGCTGGTTTCTTCCTTATAATGATCTGACGGCGATTGTACAGTGTGGTTATCAGCAATTCATGTTGCTCACTTAGTGGGTAGGAAACACGAGGCTGCTCACCTGGAATAGCGATGTAATTGTCGATTACTGGAAACAATTCCTGAAGAGCGTGCCACTCCTGCAACTGTAGTTCAACACCGGCTGCCCCGCTTCTGTGTAGCCTGACCACAGGTTGGAAATCCAGATGAGAGGAAAGTCCGATTGAGATAACTTTTGTTTTCGAAGCATTCAAATAGTAGACGTGATCAAATAATATCGACTGGCGTATAAGACTAGTTACTTGTTTTTGTTCTTCAGGTAAATGCTGATCGCTCTCTTTCTGAAGAACCCCCTTGAAATTAGTGTACGGTTGAAATCTTTTTTTCAGCGGCATCGAAATAGAGGATTCCATGACTAACAACTGCGAGATACTGCATGTCGCAGCGTGCAGGTATACATTTGAAGAAATGCGTGGGTGTGTTTTTGAGACGCATGCGCGCGTAGCAAACCAAGCATGTGCTGGACAAAAAAGGTGGAGGGGGCGGGGCATTACAAAGATCAATGGTGAGAGAAAAATCAGCAGAATATCATAAACGTCATATTGAGGAAATATTGGATAACAAATATTAATTAATTTAATTAAAGCATCAACCGCATTGTCGATCTGAAATTAGGTTTATAGACAGGGGGCAAAATGGAAAATATCGACGATGTTCTAGTATTGGATTGTTTCTGTATTTCCATCGGTATAATCCTCCACCACATTTGAAGCATACTGTTTTATCCTCTTTTTGAATGTAAAATAATCCTGCTTCGGACAGAGCTTCTACAAACGGGAATTCTTTTGATTGCCAGTTTCTGAAAGAGGACAATCTAGCATTGAAAGATCCCATCTCTGGATATTGCGTCATTGTTCTGTAAAGACACAAAACAAGATAAATATTATAAGTAAGCTGTTGTAAACTGTAACGCTACAAAATTATTAATATACTATTAGGACTATATGTAACTTGTATAAAATTTCAAACAGTATTTACTGTCAATATTTTCTAGTATACGTACCGAGTATTATAAATTTAATTTACGAGTCAGCAAATAAGTTGTTATAATATTGTCGTTTTTTATCGGTACTGGGAATAAAATTTGAAATTTATGCATGGGTTTACCAGAGGCTCTATGGAATAAATACAGAAAACAGTAATGCCCACAGTACACAGACCCGTAACTTTGTATCTGATGAGTGTTGTACGTATAGAATTTAGAGTTATTTTCCAAAAATCGCAAATGGTTATGCACATGTGGAGGTTTTCCGTAACTATCAAAAAATTCCCCCCGGGAGTTACTGTCTATGTAAATTGCTACCCAGTGCTTCCCGGGGCTATCTTTGGGATCTGTATTTACAATCAACGCTGCTGGTAGTTCCACATGTACAGGTAATTCATTAGCTGCGAAAACCCCAACATGATGATTGTCAAAGGCTCTATTTGATATTAACCCGTGAAGCAAATTTAAAGTCGACAGCATTGCTGGACACTAAATAGTAATATTGTGCAACTCACCTTGTTATACAATTAATCCAGATGAATATCTCTTTGATTATTAATTTCCATGAGAGCGTCAAATTCAGAGTAGATAACACAAGTCACAGTAGATTCCAAAGCCGATTTGAAGTGGACTTCCAAGCTAACAGCCCCTTGCCGTTGAAGACTGCAGTGGGATATGGCACTTGCAGCTGCGTCTGGTGTTATATCGAAAACAAGTAATGCGTATCCCTGGGGGTATTCTTCACGCGATATATTGTTTCCTTCATCCATATAGTGTATCCCTGTTCCAGAGAATAATGTGTGATATGCTGTTATGTACTTGTTGTTTTCAAAGTCTGGTTGAAGTGGTTTGCCGGGAATTTGGACTCCATCAACATATAAAGTAAAGAAGTTGTAATTGAAATGTTGAAAATTGAATGGGTTTGTAGACAGAGTGCCGTTGAATGCATCGTTGGTAACAAACCCCACAACTAATCGTTTCGGAAGACGTCCAAGTATCACATTGTCAATTGTTTTTGAAACAATATCTTTTGGAATAGTTACAGCTTTAAGTTGTACTCTTGTTAGAGGGTATTTTGCTGTATGTTTTTGCAATATGCGATTGTGACTAAGTTTGATGGATGAACTGACCGATACTTTTCTCACATATAGTGTAGCATCCAGAATTTCCACTTTGCCTTCACTGTCATCTAATCCCATCAAGCAGAAAGTGTTTTTCGAAGGAATCAGTTTTATTCGCATTTCCACTCCATTGATCAAAAATTTCTCTTGATTGAAAATATCAGAATGCAAGTAACCAAACATATCAAATGTTTTACTCTGTTTTGTTAGTTGGTTACGTTTTGTAAAGCCTTTGTTGTCTTCCGAAACGTTATCAAAAGCGCCTGCTGTATCTTTGTACCACAATGCACTTTGGAGATGAGATGATTTTGCAGATATGTCATAGTTCAGTGCTTTTTCAAAATAAGACCTGTATGGGTGCATGTGAGATGGAAACGAGATGAGTTTGTTATTTAAGTAGATTTGTACTTCGCTGAACATTGCATTGAGAAAATCATTGACAGGTCCAATTGTTTTATCTGTGGGTAGCAATAACTGACCATTCGCTTTTACAATTCTGGCATCTATATTCAACATTGTGTGTGCTAAATCCATATAATCATCACCATGTCCAGGTATTACAAACTCGGTGGGGGCATTATCTGCCAGAGAACTAACAGGTTTGTATCCGATGGTGTGGTGTTCTAAGATGCTTGTCTGAGTAGGTTTTACCGAGAAAATATCCAATTCACTTTTAAAACACTCACATGATTTCTCCCTAATTAGCGCCATATCTAATCAAAAATATCTGATGTTATTTGAATTTTCTTACGGTTGCGTTTGGTTGTTTTCTTGGTGTTTGTATTGGCACTGGATCTCTTCTTTCTCTGAGCGATCCTTCCAGTTCGCTGTCCCGAAGCAGAGTGATTCCTTTTGAAATGTTTATGCCCCTGATAACCTGAACCAATCATTTCCTTTAGCTTTGTTTCAGCTTTTCTTTTAAGATTTGATCTGGCATCCGAAATTCTGGATTGTAGTGACTGTTTTAGGGGTGTTTTGTCTACAACATCACCTAACACATTTACCCCTGTTTTTAACATTTCTTTCCCTACAGCTTTCGCTCCTTTTTTGATAAGAGGCAAAGCTGACCGAAAAAGTCCTCCAAGAAAACTTCCAATGCCATGTCCTTTTTGATAGGCAGCACCGTAATATATGTTACCCACACCAGATCCAGCTTGTTGATGGTAGTATTGAAAATATGGGTCATTCATAATCAGAGCTTTTCACCACAACGTCTAAAATGAAGTTTCAAACACACTAGTCCGAAGGAGAATGGGATGTGTGCACCAGTGCTATCCCTTAAGTCAATTTCTATTTGTTCGAAATTATGTTTCTGCACTGGGATGTAATGTGGTGAATCGAAAATTTGCACACCATCACTTCCAAAAGTATGTTCCATAGGATTAATGTTTATAATACGTAATAGAGGGGCGACAGCATCTCCCACCATATGTGATTCCGCAATATCTGTGTAAATATACATCTGGGAAGGAATTTCTCTCACAACATTTGGAGGCGAGCGACCAATTTTTACTTCTGATAGATCATCGGTCGGTTTAAAACCTAATATCCGTGCCAGTTGAGGTGACAATCGTACATTTATGTTTCTCTGCTTGGTAGATATATCAACAGTCACATGTTTGTACGCAGGATGATTTCGGAGACTAAAATTTAATGTTTCAGAATATTTATTGATTTCTGCAACAATGCTGTTTATAGATGCGTAATAGCCTTCGGATATTCGAAGTTCGTTCCATTTGACATCATCCATAGATTTATATTGAATATAGTTGTTAAATCTTGTAATGTTTAGTATTGAATAAGGATAATGCACTTCTACCAATGCCATCTCCCATTTGTTGGTGTCCAACTCCACACGGTTTTGAAGCTTTGTGGTGTAATTAGTTAGAGTATTACTTGGGAAATATTTCATGGAACTGTTACTAGGCAAAGTAAGGTAGAAAGCGTTTGCTTTTCTCATGATGTGTTATGAAGGTTATTTGTACCACTGATGAGAATACCTACAAAAATTTATGCCTCTCTCTCTCTTTTTTTTGACTCCAAAAACGATGCGCTAATCCAACTGTCAAATAATCTGGAGTAACCTTTCCAATGAACTAACAACTTTTTACTGGCTCCTTTACCTTTGGTCGCAAGGATTTTATCAATTTCATGCATATCCGGTAAGCGGACCAATTGCAACTCTTCCGTATAAAATGTTCCATCGATTTTCTGTCCTTGTAGATCTTTTAATTCATACACTTGAGGATTTCTTTTCAAAATACGTTCCACCACAAATATTTCTCTTGTCCAATTTTCCATGTAACCTTTGTCAAAGCGTTTTTTGGTTTTTGTTATTCTCACTGTATCTCCTATTTTGAATGGCATCTTCAATGACAATAGTGGAGATGAATCAGATTTGAGTTTTTTGTCATACATATTGTGCCATACTTTCAAAACCTTCTCAGGAGTAACATCTACTGGTGCCATTTTAATACTCGAGTGAATTTTATGATTATAAGCTTTCAAAAGCTTTGGGAGTACATTAACGTAACAGCTGGTTCTTTGCTTAGTAAAATACTTCCACATGCGTTCCTTTAAAATTCTGTTGAATCTTTCAACAATACTAGCTTTAATATCAGGATTCTTTGTTGTAAAATAAATTACATTTTGTTTTTTGAGATATTCCTGCACAATACTGTTGGTAAACTCACGGCCTTTGTCAGTTTGTAATTTCAAAGGTTTTCTTTTGCTTTGTTTGAAAATTTGCTGGAAAGCCTTTTTTATACATACACCAGTTTTATTTTTTACAGGGACAGCCCAAGCATGCCTGCTAAAAATATCGATAACTGTGAGTATATATCTGTACCCTTTGTTGTGATTCCGCAAACTCTGCATGTCATTCAAGTCAGCCTGCCATTGGTCATCGATATTATGCACAAAATAAAAGTTTCTCGGAAATCGACGCTTTACAGGTCTATGCAAAGTGTATGCAGTTTGCTTTGTCAACCAATGTTTGATTGTTGACAATGGTATGGATTTTTTTACAGCTTTCCATAGTGTTGAAGCTGTAGAATAGGATGCTGGATGAGATGGATTGTACCAGATATTCTCTAATATTTTTTCGCTCATGGTTTGTATCTTGACCAAACTGGAACAGTACGTTTACGTTTGTGCCCTGGAAATGATGATACAAAAGAAATTGGTTCCTTTTCTTCTTCTTCTTCTTCTGTTAATTCTTGTGCGTCTTCTTGGTTAGCTCCGGACAGCGGAACATGGCGTCCGGGGTTGCCAAAAACAATCTGTTGAATAAACTCCTGTCTCCGGGGGTTTCCAATATATTCTTGAGGAATATTAGATAACGCCAGAGCTCTATTGAATAGTTGCCACCCAACAGGATTGCTTGTTTTTCGTGGTCGAATTATATCCGATACTAGATCGACAATATTTGAGCCTTCAATTTTATTATTGTTAATAAAAACTGCCCCATATTTATCCCAATCAATATTACTATTATGTAAAAGACGTTCATACAACAGTTCGGCTTTTCTACGATACATGCTAGGTGTAGCAGCTAGAATTTCTTCTTTCATATCAGTCAACTTCTCAGTAGATTCTGTAATCGGTAGCGACACAGGTTCTCTTTGTTTTCGAGTAATAGACAGAAATTTTTGGAGCACAATACTGTAACGATTCCATTTTTCATCATCCGAAAGACCTTTGAGATTCAAAATTACTTGCATATCCTGATCCAATTGCGATAAGGATGTAGACGGTGCAGACATAACAGGATGTCTCATGTTATCCATAAATTCTTGAGGTATTATAACCATTTTTTTGGCATGCTCCATGTTCAGATTTTTTTTTCACTTAAATAAACTTGATAACACACCTCCTATTAAAGGGGCTAATAACGCAGGTAGAAATCCTCCGTGTTGCACTAGTATCTGTTTCTTCTGCTTTGTAGAGTGTCCTTTGGCAGAGAGATTACGTATCACCTTCTTGTACCGGCTCAATCTTGTTTTCTGAGGTGTTGAAAGGGGAACATTCCCTTTTAGAACATTGTAACAACACTCACAGATTGAATTAACTAAGGAAGAATCAGCAGCTTGTAATATCGCTGTGCGAAGAGCTGGTTTAGCATCCGACAAAACTTGGAGCACTTTAGCGTGTTTCACTCTTGGAGCCATGATGACAGAATAAACGACTAGTGATTATGCTTGCTTTTTTTGTAGGAATATATACATAATTGATATCATCGTCGGGAAATATCCGCGACCGAAAACGTACTTCTTCCGGAGTGTTCTGCTTCAGATCAAACAGCAAATATCCATGAGGTTCAGCGGTGGCATTGTAATATGCATCTTTTATAAAATTTGGATTCTCCGGGTATACTTGTCTAGATAAATAATTAATTTGGGCTCTGTCTCTTGGATTTTTGAAGCATACAATATAATGACTATTTAAAGATATATCCCTATTCCCTTTTCCCTGATGGAATAGATTTTGAGTGATAAAGAAAAGACTAATATCACGATGATGACACCCTTTTGTAAATAAATCTGTGACTCTCTGATCGCATTCCCTCATCTGATCATCGATAATAATAAGATGAGGTCCAGAATTTGGCACAAATTGGTCAATATTAGGCATTCCTTCCCGAAATTGTTCAAAACCAGGGAAATCATTGTATGCAGATTGCCATTCCCCGTAGCACACCAAAATATTGTTGAATTTTACATTTACCATTTGGGGTAAACACTGGAGAAAATGCTTCACAAAATATGTCTTTCCACATCCTGATGGACCAGCCAATATTGCAGAGAACGGGTGCTTCCACAAGCACTCCATTTCTCAAACTGTGAAGAATGTTTTAAATTACACATAATATAAAAGTCGAATGTTATGAATATTTTTCTAGTTGTTAGATTTTACTGATATGTTGTATCTTCAAATTACATATATATATATATATATATATATTATATTGTATTGTATTATATATATATATATATATATATATACACTTCATCAATAAATAAATATACGTGTGTGTCTGTATATATATATATACACACACACATACCGACAATTTTCTTATAGTACAAAATTCATTTTACAACAGCACAACAAATGCCTGATAGCATTGTACGCATGCGCGTTTGTAAACCCCGCCTACATATTCCGAGCATCAGTGTTGTGTTAGATAGCTCTCCATTGTTTCAACAACGATAAACAGCTTGGTGGCCCAGATCAAATTGGTTCTGGAATCTACTGTGACGTGTACCGTCTACTTTGAAGTATAAAAAGGTGAGTTGCACAATATTACTATTTAGTGTCCAGCAATGCTGTCGACTTTAAATTTGCTTCACGGGTTAATATCAAATAGAGCCTTTGACAATCATCATGTTGGGGTTTTCGCAGCTAATGAATTACCTGTACATGTGGAACTACCAGCAGCGTTGATTGTAAATACAGATCCCAAAGATAGCCCCGGGAAGCACTGGGTAGCAATTTACATAGACAGTAACTCCCGGGGGGAATTTTTTGATAGTTACGGAAAACCTCCACATGTGCATAACCATTTGCGATTTTTGGAAAATAACTCTAAATTCTATACGTACAACACTCATCAGATACAAAGTTACGGGTCTGTGTACTGTGGGCATTACTGTTTTCTGTATTTATTCCATAGAGCCTCTGGTAAACCCATGCATAAATTTCAAATTTTATTCCCAGTACCGATAAAAAACGACAATATTATAACAACTTATTTGCTGACTCGTAAATTAAATTTATAATACTCGGTACATATACTAGAAAATATTGACAGTAAATACTGTTTGAAATTTTATACAAGTTACATATAGTCCTAATAGTATATTAATAATTTTGTAGCGTTACAGTTTACAACAGCTTACTTATAATATTTATCTTGTTTTGTGTCTTTACAGAACAATGACGCAATATCCAGAGATGGGATCTTTCAATGCTAGATTGTCCTCTTTCAGAAACTGGCAATCAAAAGAATTCCCGTTTGTAGAAGCTCTGTCCGAAGCAGGATTATTTTACATTCAAAAAGAGGATAAAACAGTATGCTTCAAATGTGGTGGAGGATTATACCGATGGAAATACAGAAACAATCCAATACTAGAACATCGTCGATATTTTCCATTTTGCCCCCTGTCTATAAACCTAATTTCAGATCGACAATGCGGTTGATGCTTTAATTAAATTAATTAATATTTGTTATCCAATATTTCCTCAATATGACGTTTATGATATTCTGCTGATTTTTCTCTCACCATTGATCTTTGTAATGCCCCGCCCCCTCCACCTTTTTTGTCCAGCACATGCTTGGTTTGCTACGCGCGCATGCGTCTCAAAAACACACCCACGCATTTCTTCAAATGTATACCTGCACGCTGCGACATGCAGTATCTCGCAGTTGTTAGTCATGGAATCCTCTATTTCGATGCCGCTGAAAAAAAGATTTCAACCGTACACTAATTTCAAGGGGGTTCTTCAGAAAGAGAGCGATCAGCATTTACCTGAAGAACAAAAACAAGTAACTAGTCTTATACGCCAGTCGATATTATTTGATCACGTCTACTATTTGAATGCTTCGAAAACAAAAGTTATCTCAATCGGACTTTCCTCTCATCTGGATTTCCAACCTGTGGTCAGGCTACACAGAAGCGGGGCAGCCGGTGTTGAACTACAGTTGCAGGAGTGGCACGCTCTTCAGGAATTGTTTCCAGTAATCGACAATTACATCGCTATTCCAGGTGAGCAGCCTCGTGTTTCCTACCCACTAAGTGAGCAACATGAATTGCTGATAACCACACTGTACAATCGCCGTCAGATCATTATAAGGAAGAAACCAGCTTACGGTTCCCTGGAGATAGTGTTCATCGCAGAAAGTTCGTGGCGGAACTTTATGAAGATATTTGTGTGCATCGAGCATGCGAAAGTTATGTGTGAAACAGTGTCGCCGTATCTGAAATCATATTTTGGAAACTGTGTGGAATCTTGCATTCTCGACCTTCGCGAACAATGTTTCGGTTGCACAGATATTTCCCCTGTCCATGCATGTAATAAGGAGAAGTTTGTGCTTTCCCATCTACATGGATGTACAAAACCTGAGCCTTTGTCTATACAAAACATCGACGGAAAAAGACTTTCCAAAGAAGTGTTTGTTTTTTGCGAGAACATGCTTGTGGAAAAAATAGTGAAACATTTTAATTCAGTGGTTGCAGCAGAAAATGAATATGATAGTGACACAATTCCTTATGTGGGTGAGTGAACAAACTTGAAGAATAAAAACTTGTTAAATAACATGCTGATAAACTGGTGACACAATATAAACATTTTACATATGTATGTGTGTGTGTGTGTGTGTGCGGCTCTTTTGAATTTTGTAAATATTGGTAATAAACAGGGATAAAATATATGTCTTGGCTTTTTTTCACTTATCACCCCTTTAAAAATCCTCATGGTTTATATTTTTACTGGTAACAATCGTTAATAACAACATTAATAATTAACTATATAATGAAAAAATGTGTATTGTGGACTTGTCGAAGATAAAGCATGAGAGCTTTTCTTCACACTGGTAAAACTCGGTGTTAATAACAACATTAATAATTAACTATATAATGAAAAAGTGTGTATTGTGGATTTGTCGGAGATAAAGCATGAGAGCTTTTCTTCACACTGGTAAGAATCTGTGTTAATAACAACATTAATAATTAACTATACAATAAAAAAAATGTGTATTGTGGACTTGTCGGAGATAAAGCATGAGAGCTTTTCTGCACAGCGCTGGACACGCAAAGGCAAGTATCTTTATTTTCATTCTATTTCTAACAATGATTCGCTATTTTTTCTTGTCACTATAAAAAACTAATTCAATTTTTCTTTTATCACATCTGTCGCCATTTTGCTTGTTTTTGTTTAATTCCTCTTTATGCATTGAGGTTAATCGAAACATAACTTTAGACTTTTACATGGAATTGAAACATAGAATCTTGCCTCCTTTGATTGAATCGAACCTGTGACTCCTCTTTGATCACAAAACAATAGTGACGGCCATCTTGCTTATTTTACCTACTGTTTATGCATTTAAGCTAATCGGTACTGGGGCCCCACACGGCAAAACAACAGATTCTAATTTATCTTTATACATTAGCGGTAAAGTCTTTGCGTTGTAATCAAAAGGCATTTTGTTTTGATTTTTTAATATCTGTTCCTGCCTAAATACTAATGGGGACTCAACACACTTCTTTTTTCTTTAAAAAAAAAAAAAACAAAAAAAAAACAACATCATTATCATGACATTGTGAATCGAACCCGGGGACCTTTTCATTACAGCATAAACATCCTATTTCCAATTAGTTCATTTTCTCTTTGTGCACAAAAAGCTAATCGGAACTTTTAAACAAATACAATTGAATATCCAATTTTCACCAACATTGGGAATCGAACCCTCAACCACTTGGTTGAAACATCTCGCGGTATAAAAAACACCCCCGCGCCCGCGCCGCGCCGCCCCGCTCCGCCCCGCGCCGCGCCGCGCCGCGCCGCGCCGCGCCCCGGTCGCCGCCGCCGCCGCCGCCGCTAAACACAAAACGCGGCCGCCATATTGATTTTATTCAAATACTATTTATGCACAGATGGACTAATCGGGATCTATAATGGCGGGACAAAACAATTGGCCTCATTTAACTACCTAGAGAATCGAACCCGCGACCTCTTCATTACCAGGCGACAACATTAACCACTACCCCAAAGCCGCCATATTGATTTTATTCAATCACTATTTATGCACAGATGGACTAATCGGAACCTATAATGGCGGGATTAAACAATTGGCCTAATTTAACTACCTAGAGAATCGAACCCACGACCTCTTCATTGCCAGGTGACAACATTAACCACTAACCCAACTCGATTTTCGAACTCAACCATTTTGTTGGCTTTATTTACACACAGGCTAATCGAAATCATTCAATATTGACATCGTCGACTTGTAATCAAGGGGTCCCAGGTTCGATACTCGGTGGAGGCACATAGTGGTCCGAATCACCACTTTTCAACTGTAGCTCCAATCCTGATTAGTTTTACCGTGCATAAAACGGACTTAAAAAAACTAACTCAATCTATCAATCAATCAATATTGACTCTACCAGGAATCCAACCCTCGACGCCTCTTGTTTTACAGAGCAATAACCTTAGCCGCTAAACTTTCGGGGGGGTAAAGCACCTTCGGCGCCATCTTTAAATCATTTCTTCATTTCTTTCAATCATACGCAATAGTTGCGCGCGCATTTCCTCCACACACACACACACACACACACACACACACACAAACATAAGCACGTGTTAGGTTAGCATACATCAAGAAACAACGTGACAAATCCATTGACCCCCCTCCCCCCACCGCTTCCGATGTCTTCAAGGTGATCAAACACGTTCTGCTGACTCAACAATAACACCGCTCGTGCCCCGCTACAACCGGATGTAACATAACACCTGTCGCATCAAATTTTGCTGACGCGTAGGAATAAAATGCTGCCATTACTACTGTCCCAAAAGTCAAAATTCCATTTGGTCGTGCAGTAACCGCATGCTGATTCGTTTAGAATGATGCAACACGCTCGCCTGCCAATGACTAAGGGCATTTTACTTGAAAACAGTGGCCGTTATTTTAACACTTCCGGCAGAGACATGCCCGTGCACACCATGAGAAATTAAGTCTTCCAAACAAAGAAAGCAAACTTTCATTCGCGGGAGAAACTGCCAGAAACGTCAAAGTGGACAGTGGAACACAATTGTATTAAGTATGTTAATGCTGTTCACGCAGGCATCGTTTAGAATGATGCAACACGCTCGCCTGCCAATGACTAAGGGCATTTTACTTGAAAACAGTGGCCGTTATTTTAACACTTCCGGCAGAGACATGCCCGTGCACACCATGAGAAATTAAGTCTTCCAAACAAAGAAAGCAAACTTTCATTCGCGGGAGAAACTGCCAGAAACGTCAAAGTGGACAGTGGAACACAATTGTATTAAGTATGTTAATGCTGTTCACGCAGGCAGAAAACGCATACATTTCCTCTTTCAAAAATAATTCAGCGACGACGTAAACAAAGACGGCTCCAGTAGTATATATAAGTTAATGAGAGAATCTTATTTGCATGTCTCTTTATGTCATACTGTATGGAGGGAGAAGTGCGCTTTATGAACGGATATGTTAATCGAGGCGGACATACAGTTTAAGGCGAGAAACGAAGAGAAACTATGTGCCTCTACCGGGTATCGAACCCGGGATCCCATGCTTACAGGGCGACTAAGTTACGACTACACTATCGGGAAGACCTCCTAGAATCTCATATGAATGAATGAGTCCTGGATGGAAAAAGAATTGAAGGAAGATTTATCTCAAAATGGTGGTAGACTGATGCTTCATACTTAGTCAGCTCTTAATCGAGGGAAGATCTGGGCTCATTGTGATTTGGTAACATCCCACAAGATTTTCTCTCTCTGTTTGCATGTGTGTGTTCAGGGTGCCTACCACAATAACAAATCCAAAATTATTGATCTTTCCTAGTTTTTCTTAACCTTTACTTATTCGACGCCTATTTAGGTAAAGTTGGAAATTAGCAATTAAGAAATTAAATATTTATTAAATGAAAAACCCCTATACGAAAAGGCCAGTTAAGATGAAAACTTAAGCTGTATTTAACAAGAGAATTACAGCTGTTTTATTTATTAATGCATCCTGGACTGCATTTGGCATACTAACAAGGCTCTGGCGTCTGGAATCGCAGCCAATATAATCTTATGTGTGACTTGTGCTGTTGTCCCTATATATTTTGATTGTCCCTTCATTCATCTTATCTTACCACCATTCATTCCCATCTTCGCGATTAGCCAAAAGGGGGAGAATAAAGTGAAGTAAAATAAACTAAATCAATCAATAAGTCATTATGATAGCAAAAATTCTTGACCACAAGTATAATTTTTTGCTCTTTATTGACTTCCATGAGTTTCTTGACTTGTATAAATGAAGAGTCGGTGACACAGATAGAAAACCGTGAGTGGCCTTCATCAAAGGTCACTTTACGGTTGCACTTTACCGGAAGGATGGGATCAAAAAATCACAGAAAATCGAACGCCGCGTGGCACAGCGACGGCTGAACACTCTCTTCTGTATTCTACAGACACGACCGGAACAAACAATACTCGATCTTCCGAAAGTCCACATGATTGCCTTACTTTTGTCTTTTCTTCTACGTTCCGGCAAAACGCCAGTGAAAACGGAGGGTGGAAAAAAAAAGATAGAAGATTGGTCCTGCTGGGAGAAACGACGTGATCATATTTCTTGCCAAAACGATGCGGTTTTTCGTTCTCTTGTGCTCGGAAACCTTGTAAACCCATTGTTTTCTTCGCAGACGTACCACGATTTCACACTTATCCCCGACTTTAAATGCCATTCAAATATACGACACTTTACCGAAACAGGCACTGAGGTAGGTATTCGTTATGAACGGACCGATAACCAGAAACAGGCCATGTGCAATTAACAGTCTGACTACTGTTCTTTCCGATGTTTGTCACACGTTACAAGCAAACCTGCTTTAATAGACGATCTTGCCTCAGATGTGGAAACCAAAAAACCTTCCCCATATACAGTTAATATAAAATCACTAACTAACTAACTCCCTAGCCTTCTTAAACCCGAAGGTTCATGGCTGCAGCAACACAGGCCTTCCATCTTTCCCTATCTTGAGCAAGTTCTATATACTCTTTTCCATCCCTACCGATTTCCCTTAGGTCCATCTCAACGTTGTCCCTCCATCTTCGTCTTGGCCTTCCTACATGTCTCTTACCATCAGGTTTCCCAACAAGAATCCTGTAAACTCCTCTTTCCTCTCCCATTCGTGCCACATGGCCTGCCCACCTAAGTCTTCTTGATTTAATTATTCTAATAATATCTGGAATATAAAATCAATTACATTTTATAAAGCAAGCCAATCAAAATCACCAAATTCATTGAGGACTAAGAGGATCGATCTGAACTTAATTGCAGAAAAAATGTGCCTTGAGGGTGGTTGTGATAATCGAATGTTGCTGTGTAAAACACACCAATGCCACAAAAATGTAGGAGTATTGGCCGCCAAGTGGGTCAAGGAGTAGACTTATGATTTCGGGTTCGTGTCCTGGGAGTGGGTGTTTCTTTGTGTTAGTTAACCAATTACATCTAATCATCATTCACTCTCTTCGTTGAAATTAGCCAAAAAGTGGTACAAAAACGATTAAAATAAGGAAAAAGCAAAAATACGCAACCGAAAAATGTGCGTCTTGCGGACCATTATAATGAAGATATCAAGATCATATCAAGAGAAAGGGTGGATGATGACAGCATTACCACTACGCCATCGGGGTGAGGCGGAGCGGTATGATCCTTGATTTGCCCGTTCTACTATGCGTGTGTAGTTGTTGATTGATTGATGTAGTTAGTTAGTTATTGCTTCGCTTTTTTTTTGCAACTCTTGGATAATCACAAAGAGGAAATGGTGATAAGGTGAGATGGATGAAGAGACAATTACGATACAACTCGAGCCACACAGAGGATTAAACGGGCCCAAACGCCAGAACGCCGTTAGTCTGCACAATGAAGTTCAGAGTGTATTACGTGAAATGGGGGTTGACATTTGACAAGGGTCACCCCTTGCATCCCGTCTGTGGCTGTTAACCATATCCTTAATAAATACGTTTGTTGTATTAGAAGATACTTTGAATGGTTTACTACAGTGAGAACAACCCTACAAACTTAATCTGACAAAGTGGCATTACAAAACCTCGACCAAAATTTTAAAAACATATATAGGAAGCAAATGCGTCGTATTACTGAACTTTCTGACAAGCGGCCAAATGGGCTCTCTGCTGTTCACAATATCTCGTTTACGTACACACAGATTGATTGACAGTAGAACCAATTAAGCTATTTACTCCCATTATAATGTACAGCGCCAAGAGCATTAACGTAACACAATGACTGACATGTATTCGGCAAATAAAACCAATGCAGTCTACGTGCAAATACTATACTTCACGGTTCACTCTTAAAAACAAAGCCATCCTCCCCAGTAACAAAAAATGGTTTACAATGTCCACGATAAAAGCTATGATTCGCAAGAGATGACGGAACATATAACAAACAAAAAGTCAAATACGAAGAAAGACAATACCCTACAGCTTAGCATGCACTAGCAGCGTGTAATAAACAGAACTCAGATGTTCGGAAACATGCATTGAAATGCACATACATGCATGTGTGTGTATACACATATAATATTTGTACATAGGCGCACCAAAACTAAAACTGTTCCAAGATTAGTACATAAGTTACAGCTGCGGTAATAAAATTTCTGCGCGATTTATTTATAGGGTCGAAAATTAGAGCTATTTGTTGGGGCTCCTCTCAAGGTGGTACTCGCTCGGTGGTAATTAAAATATTTATTCCATGCTTGTGGTAAACCAATACCAGTTCGAGCAGAGAGCATCTTCGAACAGAGAATATTTCCTGTGAATATTTTCATGATAAATTCTACTTCATTGCATATCCAATATAACCTATTGCAACGATCTTCCAAATGGGTGAAGGCATATTTCTACAAAAGTGATCCGCAGAGAACCTATCGTTCATACAGTATTCAATAACATCCACGTAAAGGTCATAATTGAGTAAACTCCAAAAATGTTCATTAAACTGTTCCATAAAACTTGGCTATTCATCAGAAAACATGCATAAATATAGGGAGTAGGGACTATAATTTTATTGTCATGCTGCTGTTATGTTCATAGAAATAAACAGATGCAGTTTCTACATTTAGTCAGATTGTGAAAAGGATAGTTACTTCTAAAAGCACAAAAATAATATAAAATTTGCAGTACTCTCGTTAGCACTACAATTATACAAAAAATTAATCATTACTTTTACGAATACAAAGAGACAAATCCTTTTAAAATCAAATATGGAAAATTACTCTTAGAAAAGATGTTTTAACATTGACGGTTTGTACGTAATTATTGTAGCCTTACGGGGCACAAGGAGTATGAGAGTCGATGATCAGGCGGTAGACCGTCTGACTGTCACTCCGGAGACCAGAGTTCCATTTCCGGGATGGGTGAATACAGATGGTATTTTTTCGGGAATGTCCCTGCATGGAGCGGTTCTGATGTTCGCCTACTCTTATAAATTTGTATCCTGGAGAGTAAAGGCAGCCGGAACTTTGCGCTGATCGCATTACCTCCACATTTTCCGGAGATTGTGAACGTTTGAGGCCCTTCCTCCACATTCATCCATTCATTGCTATGTGCAGGAAGTAGCTTTACCTATTACGAGTACATAACGTCAATATTCAATAAGGTATTAATTGATTGATTGATTTGGTATATTTTACTTGTCTTTTCTGCCACTTTTGACTAATCGCGAAGATGAGGATGAATGGTGATATGATGACGGAACACTCACAAAGAACACCCATACCTATGATGCGATTAAAACCCGGGACCCTGGTGTCGTAGCGCGCTGAGATAACCACTCCGCCACCGAGCTCGGCGTTTGTATCTGCATTTTCCACAGAATGTGATGTTTATAACAGTTTTATCTCCCTAAAATGTATTATCTTCACTTCGTATTAAACCACTTAGAAATTTGTAAATTCATGATGAAATATGTACATAATACAATGTAATGTATGACGAAACCATGTCTCATAACAATGGCTAGAGAGAACTGTGCTACGGTGGTCTGAATACATGGTTGTTAGAAGAAAAAAAAACATTCTCTACGTGCAGTGATTTGAAAAAAAAAGTAAAGATTGTCAGTACATAATGCTCACCTTTAATCAGAAAATTTCCATTAAAATTCCACTGGATTCAATGTGTTTCACCGGTACCACACCATTCACGTTTCATTTCACTACCGCGGGTTGACAAAATAAAAACACGCACGAACCACTTTACCAAACACACTTGCACTGACGTTCAACGAGCACCACACCGATATACGGCGAACAGGAGCACGCGGCCGCGCCTGCTGCTTCCAAGAGAATAACACACGGTAAGAAAAGCAGCTGCTGCCTACGTCACGCGATACGTCACCACATCGATCCCGCTCCTCCGGCCTCGTCTTAGCCATACGCCGAGAAACACTCAGGCGGAAGGTGCGGTTGGTGGAGTACGGTAACGGGTGCACTGCAGCGTGAACCAACTTTTACGGAGAGGGTTAATATCTTGCACTTTGTACACTCCTTCTCATATAAAGTGGCATAGTATATACGGTTGGACAGCTGATTGATTAAATTTGGTTACTTTACGTCGCTTTTCTGCCACTTTTGGCTAATCGGGAGGATATGGATGAGGGATGATATGATGAAATTGATGAAGGGACACTCGCAAAGAACACGCTGACTGGGATTTCAACATGGGCGTCTCGGGGGGTTGAAGTATGTGCCACTTTATTTGAACAGGAGTGTACAAAAATAGGGTATTCGGGAAGCTTACAGCTACGGAACCAGAACCAGCGTTGTCGCAATTTAAGTTTTCTTTATGCATAGATATCTAATCGGGATTGAACCTACAGTTTAGAGTGGGATCCGAACCCATGTGTGCCTCCACCGAGTATCGAACCCTTGATTACAAGCGACGACGTTACCATTACGCCATCGCAGAGAGCCAAACTAGTGTTGTCAAAATTGTGTTTCTGAAAAGTTGAAAAATAGGTTTTTGAAAATGCGGACATTCCTAAATGCGATTTTCGGTTCCAGTTTTCAAAATCCATTTTTATCGGATTCAGAGTTTTTTAAACAAACAAAAAAAATATTGAATAATCTGGTTCTTTTAAAAACATGTAGAAATAATTTTAAAGGTGTACGAAAATAACTATTAGACAATATTCCTACACGGAGACCAAAATGGTTAAACTGACACAAAATGTTGACCCCAATAACACATTAAAATGCAAGAACTCATAATGATGCACAAAGGGAAAAGAATCAAGGATACCTTTATCAGCTGTTGTTCCGTCTAATGCACTAAAATGCATCATTGAGGAGATCAGACAGGATTATTTCAAATAAAGCGAATTACGCCTTTAACTGCGTTGGTTTATGCACCAAAAGTGCACCATCTTCATTGGATGCATTTCGAATTCTTTGTGTATTTTTAGGCCAACTCTAAAACAATTGTGGTTTTATTCAGCCTTCACCAGAAACAAGATATGGAGCCACACTGTCTTTTCAAATTAATGTTCAATTTATTAGTTTTTCGCAGTAATAAATACGATTGTTCAAATCGGCTAATCAAGACCAAACTATAAGTTATTCTTTAAGCCATTATTACACATAAATACATCCTTCATTCTGCATTTTAACTACAATGCACTTTCGTATAGTCAGTCTAGTAAGCATACATAGAGATAAAATCAGCAGGTGCATACACGTGGGATATGAACGTACAAGAATTTTTATTTACAATTTTATTTCTCACGACAATTTATCTAGTGCTTTTCCACCATGCGTGAAGCGACAAGGGTGAAAGAAAGTATGAATGGGTCTTCGAAACGTGTCTGTGGACGTCGTTAAAGGCGTCATCCAGATATTTAATTAATGCTATTGGGGGGGGGGGGAGTAATAGTGTGCATCTTTGGACCGCAGAATCATGGCTGTATTTAAAGGAGGATAGGGTTTCCGACACTTCTGGCATGTTGGATTGTTGCCATCAAGATCAGAAACCAAAATCGGTTAACTCGTTTTCAAATACTTATTCAAACTTTCACAAAAATAAAACACCGAGATAATGCTGAGAGAACCAACCTCTTCTTGGGATAATCAAGTCAACATTTTAAGACCATGCAAATGAAAAAGAGAAGAAACAACTGCATTAACAATTGCGTAAAGTATACGAGTACAATATTATACAGTCCATATTTAGTACTCAATTCAAGTAAAATGTTAGCAAAGTATATCCGGCCTGGGCATGAGTGTCCATTCATCAATTTCATCATGTCATCACTCATCCCCATCTTCGCAAATTAGCCAAAAGTGGCACAAAAAGCGAAGTAAAGCAAATCAATCAATCATGTATACAGCTATACATATATACACACATATGTATGTAACTTTGTATACTTTGCTAACATTTTACTTGAATTGAGTACTCAATATGCGCTGTATAATATTGTACTCGTATATTTTACGCAATTGTTAATGCAGTCGTGTCTTCTCTTTTCCCTTCCATTTCCTTCATTCTTTCTTCTCCTGATTATTGCATTGCTATAATTCCATGTACGTCTATTGTAATTGGAGCAAAAACTAATTTATGTGTGATAAGTAAATAAATAAGTATTTTCTCTAAGCACACTATGAAAAATAACCCAAAAGAATAGAGCTCTGCTTCCGGATTCTATTCCAACCAGTATCTAACAAAGGCAATTCCTTAGTCGCCGATGCAGTTTCGCCAATAATACAGGAAAAATATATATTTATAATATTGGTTTACTACGGGAAACGAAGCATATGGGTTTCACGACCTATTTTAATTATTATTATTATTCACACCATGTTGGCGCAGCTAGTAGTTTAAGGACAGAGCCGTGCCGAACAGCTATCTTGCACCGTTCTCTTCAGGTTCCCTAAGTTTTCTATGGTCAACGCTGGATGGCGGAGGCCAACACGTACAATTCCATGATTAATAGTTTGCACATTATGATGCTAAGTACGAATACTGCATTCAAAGCAGAACCGTTGTGTTTGATTCGTGCTGTTAGTAGCCACGGCTATAGATGTTCAGTATGACTCACGAGAGAACGTGTGGGAATGACTTCCTCTGTCAACTGTATACACGTTTCCCGTGAAGGGCAGTCCTCAATGTTTATCTGTCATCCTGTGCCCATCTCGAAACGGCTGTAACAGAAGCGATGACTAACAAAGAGTTTGAATTCATCCAATAGAATAGTTTCAACTAGACCCAGCGCATACAACGGAAGGCAGAAGTGGTCAGCTCAAAAGCAGTGTGTCGGTTACGACCTAATGCTTATGTTATTGGTTGATGAAAGCTACAGCGACACTCTCTTAGGATCTACTACTGTGCTTTACACCATGGTATAAACATGAATTTACATCAAAACTTTTTTTTTTCCTAAGTTCCCCGCGTATAGCTGAATAGCTTTTTGCTCTCTCGTCTTTGATGTTGAGTTGTTTTTATTCCACTTTATGCACAGACAGGCTGGTCGGAACTCGGCCTACACCTCTAAAGAGAGATCAGAATCACTAGCTTCCACTAGGTATCGAACCCAGGACCCCTTGATTAAAAGGCGGGAGCGTTACCACTACGCCACCGGGGAGGCTCTTGCCTTTGATGCGAGTGATTCAGGGTTTGATTCTTAGAATGAGTGGGACGTTACATGAAAGAATAAGCAGTAGCGTGCTTCCGTCCAAAAGGGCAGATTAATATATATATATATATATATATATATATAGAGAGAGAGAGAGAGAGAGAGAGAGAGAGAGAGAGAGAGAGAGAGAGAGAGAGAGAGAGAGAGAGAGATATGGCAATCGACAAGCTGACCAGCTGACCATGCATCCACAGTCTGGCTTTCGAACAACTATTGGAAAATTGGGTTTTGTTACACTGATACTTTCTGAAACGTTTGTGAAAATCTGAGGCTCCGCCAGGATTGAATCCCGGTTTTAGTATGTGCCAGTAAACTTCGGGGAGAGAAGACATTATATGTCCCACCAAAATTCCCCAAGAGAAGCCCAAATTTACACATATAAAACATTGTTTATGTCAATCTTGTACTCTACTATCTTTTAATTCTTTGGTACTGCTAATAGATCACTCAAAATGATGACCAAGGCAGAATTTATTGTAAAATAACACAATATAAACGCAACCTTTCCACACTCTGACAGGGTCTTCATCAGACAGATTTTTAATGTGACCTTTGTCTGAATAAATTCTGCCTTGGTCAGCATTTTGAGTGAATTATTAAGCATGGAAACAAGGCTTAATAGAGTTGCTAATACATAATTCAGTTTGAGTTTTATATATTATTTGGTTTTTCGTTGCAGTCATATTGTGGCGCCGGACCCTGTGGTCGAGTGGTATCGAGCTGCGACGCCAAGAGTCCCGGGTTCGAATTCCGCTCGGGCTTGGTTGTTTGTGAATGCCCATTCATCCATTTCATCATTTCATCACTCATCCCCATCTTCGCAAATTAGCCAAGAGGCACAAAACCCGAAGTAAAATAAACTAAATCAATCAATCATATTGTGGCGACCAAGACAGAAATATTCTGATAATATTCTACTGTAAAGACAGTATATGAGGTGAGTGAAACTTCCCAGAGTAAGATTTTTATACGAGGGCACAGAACAGTTGTCATCCACGCAAAGTCAACACGGCGCTAACAAGCGAGGTCCCATATGTTCATGTTTGCAGAGGTTCAGTAGCCGGGAACGGTGATGACCTGCCACACTTACCGCAGAAAACACACCTCCATCTCGACGAATAATTCCCGTCGCACACTGCTCCTCGCCGTTCGTAAACTAACCACAGACATAAAATAAACCATCTTCCCTTCATAACGATCTTCATTACGACACAGGCATGAATATGGGCAATTTGTCGTCATCCTCGCGGCACAAACCAGTGGTCTAACGGTTGGTTCAGAGCGCTACGAAACCGCGGGTCGTGCTTTCGAATCTCAGTCAACCATTTTACCTTTCCGGATATTGTATCTGCGAAGTTGCGGATGTGACGAATCAGTATCCCAGTAAATTTAGCGACAAAGCGGTAAATTCCGTGAAACACGACATAAAGGCAAATCCCTAGAGATGAGAATCGATTGCTAACACTTGTTGGCTTATGAACAGAATACTCATAAATTACATACTTTATTAGCTTCACTGCATTAAGTAGGCTTCAAACAACATAACTGTTGCAACATACAAAATATATTTCTCCTGAAATGTAACTTTTAACGTGTTTCAGTTATGTCAATATTCCAAGAGAAAGACTGAATATTTTTTCTGAAAATTACCACGAATCAGTGTTGCCAATTAGTGACGATGAGACTATCCCCATGTAAAAATTATCGCATTCACCTCTTTTGATTAACAAAATAGAAATCTGAAGGCTGCTTCCACTATGCTTAGGATCTCCAATGCGACACAACAAACTAATAAACTTTTCAAAATGTATAACTACTTTTTGTAATCTAACTTTAACCTTTTACCACATCGTCAATGAACTTATTTTCATGAGCAGTGCTTCATATTTCTTTGCAATTAGAAGTGTGCTACAATTTTCACATATGCTCTAAACATTGTGAGATGCAAATATGGGCACAACTCGTAAATAAAAACTCAGAGAATTTCCTAATTTCTATTTATTCCTTTTACATATTGCCTTCTGTTGTCGTCATGGTGATCGTGAAGAACAGTTGAAATTATGTCGGAAGTTCTAGGTCCCCGAATCAAATGGACCCACCCAAGTGAATGTCATTTAACGCGCCATCTGGAAACTTACCAACTCTTCGAATGGAAGATTCTGAACGTGATTTCAATTTGTATCTGCAAGTTACTTAATTACGCGTTAAGAAACCAACTCATCGCCAATTACGTCAAGTCTTTCGCTCTTTTCAAGTTCAGCACCACCTCGCCAAACTTACTTAAAATTCTGCAAGTGTCTCCACCTTCAACTGAAAACCAGACTTCAACTGAAAACCATCAGATAAATACAACGGATAAGAAAAGAAATAAACTACACGGAATAATTTCACTTATGTGCATAATGACATACGAATTAATGCACTTCACGCCCGGTGCACCAAGTTCACGAGAACTTTCTATAATTTGCATCTGTGTGTTCTCTCTCTTGAGCATAACACGAAAGAAAAAAAACACTGTCATGCTCCTTGTCACCTACATTTTGCCAATAAACAATGCATAGGGTGAATTATTTTCCCCTTCCTCCTAAGGTACTTATGAGGCAGCAATGCAAATAAAATAAATTGAGTTTATTTAGGCTAATCGGAACTGGACCTACAGTTTAAAGTGGGATCCGAACCACTGTGTGTGTATAAAATAAATGGATCGTTATGCGATTCATTACTTATTAATAGGCGAGCTCGCTTTCTTCACATGCTCTACACATGTGCACGTGTATGAGACCTGACAAGCACATCAAATCCTCTTTTCAACTTTCGAATGGATTTTTTTTTCTTTTTAATCTATATGATTGCGTTTAGTTATTATTTCAGAGTTAAAGTTGCTTTGTAGACTCGAAAAGAGGTCCACAGTTATATCATTCTCATATTCTACAGACGAAATTATGTCTCCTTGATCATAAATTTGATTCTTGGAAATAAGCAGAAATTGGTGGCATAGCTATCGACAGATACGGCCAATAGGATAGATGTCCACGCGCAGTGCTGTTTTGTAGTAAACGAAATGTTTCAAACTGGTTTAACATCGTCAATACGCGCATACTTATATAGATTGAAGTACCAGTGCTGTTTCTCGTCACTAATGAAGTTCAGCTCCCGCATGATGTCGGAGAGTTTTACCAAGATTACTCATCTCAAAAGGTGCTAGGTCCCACTCAGCCACACACTGACCCGGGTATCCCTGGAGCAAGAGAACGAAAACAAGTTTCTGTGCAAGTAGTGACGCGAGAAGGCTCCACCAATGAACACGTGTGAGGGGATAGGATTGTGTGGAGGAAGGAAGCGACTGCAGTTATCAGGCTTCGCAGAAGTGTGTACTGCTTCGCTCTGCCCACTCGATTTCCCACTTCTCTCCCGTTATGTGCGGCCTTGCTCCAGAGATAGCTGAGACAGAGTTTACTTGCTGAGTATCGTATTGCAACTGTATCGTACTGGAAGTTGGAACGTGGTGGCCAACCACCTAAGTTTGCATGGAACTAAGACAACAATAGCGATTATATTACATAACGAAATCAGTTCACTACAGTAAACCAACAGCCAGAAATTTTTCAATCTTGTACCCCAAGAAACCTAACGCCACCTCAATCACGACACACAATATTTACATTTAAATAACTCGGCTGTTCAACCACGACAAAGAGATATATTCGCATGATTCTGTGATTTCTCTTCGACTAATTAGATTTATCAGCCGAGTTTTCTCTTCCATTTTATTTACAGTGTGCAAACATGTCATGAATACCAATTACCGTGCAATCTAAACAAAAAGGATGCATATGCTTTCTCTTTCTTATCGATAATTCTATGTAAAAAATGCTACGAAGTTACTTTAGATAAACTTGTACCATCATGAGGTAATGTAGTTAAACATCAATTACAAGTGACATGCTGCAACTCAATTAGTTTGTTTGTATCTGAAAAGGTTTCTTACATATCTAATTAATACGGTAAACGTTGAATGCGCGTACAGGAATTCTTTTGTTTGTTTCCAACTTTTTGAATGATAAATACGATGACCAAATAAAGTCAGCTAATGAGGGATATCAGCTCCTCATTAAAATACAGTTGAAGATTGACATATTTTTGTCTCAGTTCTATATTTGAGAAAATGTAGGTTCCCCAAGCTTAAATTAATATTTTGTGACATGCTTTTAAAGACACCCAAAATGTCAACCTCACTTACACGTAGTACACCCAGTGACCGCAATGTTGCAGCCAACGAGGCTCTGGCGTCTGGGCCTACAGTCAGTCCTCTGTAGGGCTGTATATAGTTAAGGATATTTTAGTCCTCGGAGGCAGATACTGATTTTCGCTACGGTAAGGGATTGGACCCCGTATAATGTTATGGGCGCGAACAGACAAAGCGCTGACGCACTCAAAATTTTCATTCCGTTCTCTCATTTACAAGCCAAGACCCATCCTCCACGGTATACTGCTTATCATAAACAGACTTATCATAAATATATGTTTTTAAACATAGACTTATCATAGTTTTTCAGTGGTCCTGGTATAAGGAAAGAAAGCCGGCCTATCGTGGCGGAGTGGTTAGCACATCGCGCTACGAAGGCAGTGGTCTCTGGTTCGAATCCTAGGCTGGACATAGGTGCTCATCCTAATCGCCTCGATTAGACAAACTTAGCAGACAAGCAAGGAAAAATAAATAACCTAATTCAATCAACCTCAGAGCACGTCTGATCATCTTTGTTCCTCATTTTCGCATTATCCCTTTCCCCTAAAAAAAATCCAGGGTACGCCCTTATAGCAACATATACAAAATAAAGATGAAACACAAATGCAACACTAATTAAAGTATGAATTCTTATTGATCATTATTAATCATTATAAAGCAAGATTTAAATAAAATCTAACACTTAATAAAAACATTTCAACTATTTTGTAATCTCTTCACTTAATACACACACACGTATATGTATGTATGAGGGCTGAGCCGATACCGATCTATCAGTATCGGAAAATATCGGTTGGAATTTATTTACAGATGCCGACCGATACTTTTCCGGTATTTTGGTCTTTGACGAGGTCCAAAAAATGTCACGCGACACTTTCGCGGAGTATTATCTTCGAAATTATGCAAAAATTGGAAGTTTTCTTTCTTTTTTATTTTCACTAGATTTGAGTGGAAACTCTGAATTTTGTGATAATATATTATATAATTTAATATTGTTATGTGATTCTTGAATATCTTAACGTCAAATCTTGATAATGTAATGTAATTTTTTAGCAACATACTATTTTCAATTAAGTATATCTCGGGAACTAATAAAGATACAGAAGCGTTCTTGAACTCGTTGTAAAGAGGAAAGACGGTTGCATATGAGATAATCAAATGTTGAAACTTAGTAAAATTTGAACACTCTGTTCAAATGTTCAAATTTCAAGTTTGAACAGCTCGATTTTTCTCATTTTTGGATATTTTCTTAACTACCATCCTTCCTCTTCATACTGAGAAAGTTTTATCGAGGTGTTCTTTGATATAAGGGAGAAAAATGAGATTGAAAATTGTCCTGCATCAGCAATGAACTGAGTTGCAGCGTCCCTATGATGAGACTTTTCATTTGTGTCGTGCTAAAGGATATAGTATATATACTTACTGTTCAGGGACAGATGATATTCCACTTGCTAATTGGCTTCATTCTGTTCTGTTATTGCTAATTTACACGTTACTGTTTCCATATTTTTAGCCGCGTTCGTTGGGACGAGATGTGGGCGTGTTGTGAAAACTTCTGTGTTAGCCAAAAAACTGAAGGGGGGAAAAAGGACGAATGTTGGGAATAATTCCGTAAAAGATTGTTTTTGGTTAAACCACTACTGGAAGCAGAAAATCTCAAAAGTTCACACCCTTCTCCCCTGTGCTTCCCCTCAAGCATCGGATTCACAGACTCTTAGTTAACTTTTGATCCTCATTAGATGGACTGAAGGGAAGGTAATGTTTCGTTTCTCAATAATGTAAGTGGTTTTCACGTTATGTAAGAAATCATCTTTTAAAAAAAGACCAAGTCTTCCTGTACGTTTAGAAGTTTCTCCATTGTAACTTTCGAATAAATTACGCGACAGAAAGTTGTTTCAAATAAAAGTTATAGCCTAATTTATAAGCGTTAAACTGATATAAGTTTTTATGTATTTAATCAAAGAATCACCATAAGATGTGTCTCCAAATAGAGGAATTCGTATCCACCATCTTGATCACTGTCCAGCGGCTAAGTCCCTAATGATTGACGAATTGTTACACTTTCTGATAAAAGCAAGAGACTTGGTAGTATAATTATTATGCCATTTAAGGTATTTTCAGTCCAGGAGCCAATCGCTATGTGAGTGCTGACGCCTCCCATGTTGAAAACAGTCCGCCATATTGGACACTTTTGGTTTGATATATCTCGGGAACGGTGACACCTATCAATGTAAGGTTTCCTCAGTATGGTTATAAATAGTGTAAACTTCCATATTAAATCTATAAATTTATTTTTAAAAACATAAAGGATTGTTTTGTTAAAAACTCATTTTTAAAGCATTTTGTAAGAATAACTGCGTGTTGAAAGTTATGTTGATGGATATCTTCTTACATTTTCAGTCATATAAATTAGAGCTCATTCCAAGATCTCGAAATGACGTCTCAAGCAATAAAATTTTGTATAATTAGCATTTGGCCAGTAATAAAATAAATATAAAATAGTATTTTAAGTATTCAGTTCATCTAAAATTTAAATTAAAACTTCTAACAAATATTACCCAATATTAAAAAAAATATATATATATAGTACTATCGTTTGATTCGGGAATATTTTTAAGACTGCTAACTAGTAGCGGCGATTGAGTGCCGAACATTGGGGGATGGGGGGAGGGTAGTTAATTTTCTTCTTAGACAAGACTTTGCATTAAGAGGCCATAGTGCGACGCCAAAAAGTGGCAAAAAGTTCGGGGTATTTGCTCCAAGTCCCCCTAATCGCCGCCAGTTTCTAACTCACAGTTATTCTCATACAATATTATAAGTAATGATTTCTTTCTCAAACATTCCCATCATTCGTCGTTTTTCCCCCTTTATTTTTTTTTGGCTGACACAGAAGTTTTTACAACACGCCCACATCTCGTCCCAACGAACGCGGCTAAAAATATGGAAACAGTAACGTATAAATTAGCAATAACAGAACAGAATGAAGCCAATTAGCAAGTGGAATATCATCTGTCCCTGAACAGTGAGTATAGGCTATTCTTTAGCGCGACACAAATGAAAAGTCTCATCACAGGGAAGCTGCAGCTCGGTTCATTGCTGATGCAGGACAAATTTCAATCTCATTTTTCTCCCTTATATCATAAAACACATAAAACTTGAAATTTGAACAGAGTAATCAAATTTTACTAAGTTTCAACATTTGATCATCTCATAATATGCAACTGTCTTTCCTCTTTACAACGAGCTCAAGAACGCTTTTGTATCTTTATTAGTTCCCGCGATATACCTAATTGAAAATAGCATGTTGCTCAAAAATTACAAATAATCAAATTTCAGCAAAATACTTTCACGGGTATCGGTTTCGGAGCAAAGCTGTGTACCAAATATCATCAAAATCGGTGACTACAGAGGGTCAACTCCTGCCTGATTTGACATGGGTATATACGAGGGGTGACTGAAAAGTTCTTGGCCTACCCATGATGCATTTATCGTAGCTGAATGTTACTTTAGCTAATCATAATATATGCCTTTGCAAAGCCCCATACCAAATTTCATAGTACTATCTTTCTTTGTTTCTCAGATTTTGATGTTTGAAGTGAAGACGGTGAGCGTTTTCTGAAAAATGGATAAAGTGAGCATTCGTGCGGTTATCCAATACCTCCTGAAAAAAGGCATGAGTGGACAGGACATCCACAAGGACATGATGGAAACATTGGGGGAGGATGCCCCATAGTATTCTACTGTGAAAAAGTGGGTGGCGGAATTCAAGAGGGGGAGCACCTCTATCCAAGATGCACCTCGCAGTGGAAGGCCGGTAACGGCCTGTACTGAATAAAACATCACAGCAAAACAGGATCTTATTATGGCAGACCGGCGAGTGACAGAACGTTACATCGCAGAGAAAGTGGGGATGTCCCAGGAACGCTTTGGACACATACAGTTGTGCTGGACATGCACAAGGTGTCATGTCGATGGGTCCCGAAAATGTTGAGTGCCGAGAACAAAGTTCAGAGACACCTCTTGTCTGCAGCAAACTTGACCCTCCTTCAGGCTGATCCTGAGACATTTCTCCAACGTTTTGTAACCATGGACGAAGCATGGGTCCACCACTTTCAACCTAGTGTCCAAGGTGAAATCAAAACAGTGGAAACACTCCTCCTCCCCACCCCCAAAAAGTTCAAGTAAGTGAAATCAGCTGGCAAGGTGATGGTCTCTGTTTTTTTGGGATGCCAGGGGTGTCATCCTGGCTGAGTATCTAAAAAACAGTGAAATGATGAACGGTGCGTATTATGCTGCTCAACTGAAGCGTTTGGGGGAGGCCATCACAGTGAAACGTCGTGGAATGATGAAGAAGCGCGTCCTTTTCCACCAAGAAAATGCACCCGCGCACACGTCCACTATTGCAATGTCCGCCATCGAGTCCTGCGGCTTCGAACTGCTTCGATACCCTCCCTATTCGCCAGATTTGGCTCCCTCAGACTTTCATCTGTTCCCTAAACTCAAGCAACACCTCGGTGGAATCCATTTTCCATCAGATGATGACGTCATATAGCTGCGGTGGAGGACTTTTTTGCAGTGCAGGATACGTTCTGCAAGGAAGGTATCATGGACCTGCAGCACCGGTTGCAAAAGTGTAAGGGGACTATGTTGAAAAATAGCCATGAACGACTGAGCTCCTGGCAACCCTTCATGGGTAGGCCGAGAACTTTTCAGTCACCCCTCGTATATATAATCTTAAAAATTATATAAGAACCCACTTTGTATTAACAACTGGCGGTTGTAGTGACAAGCTCACTTCATACTCTCTTATGATAAACTTGGAATCGCATGTCGATCTACATCTACAGCCATGTAGAAGTTGCCATTGAAAATTTGCTATTAAAATCCGCTTATCGCCCCTTGCAGGGAAGCGATAATTTCAGGATCTAGGTGTTCCATTTTATTGCCGGTGATTATACCTGTATCTTTGTAGGTGTTGTATAAGAAATGCAACATCGATTATCCACACAATCTATCAAGTTAATCCAGAATTCCTGCTAATCTTCGATCTGTTCTTATTAATTAGGGTTCCTTAATAACTTCCAGCTTCGAAACAGCTTTTCGGTATCGACCGAACACCGAAAGAGATTTTCTGGAGCTTTTTGAATGAGGAAAATAGCGAACCCGGCGTCGCTCTACAATAGCAGATCAAAGAGATAATGGAAATCGACCCGTGCCTAATGAAAAGTCACCTGGTAGATCTCAAAGGGCTGCAGGCAAGAGCAAACAAAGAGTACATATTAGACTTGACTTGAAGAGCGCCTAAGGTTTTGCTTCTCTCCTTCGCAGCGAACTCTGGGAACGAGGCTAATGAAGATCAAGTTACTGAAACTACAGAAGGGAGAATCGATATGTGGTGTGTCCAGACTTTCTTCTCTGGTCTTCTGCAACTAGAGGCTCTTGTCATCAGACGACTACCAGATTCTTTGGCAAAAAGTTCTGTTCATTATGGTAACAGCTGTGATGAATGAATGATATAATTTCCGTAACCTCAATGGCGTTTGGCAGTCAGACTTCTCATTGGGTAATCTTTCGTCAATGCTACCGAGTCCCATCGCCCCTGTTGTAGAGCAATCTTGTGCCGGCCTCGTGGCGGTGTGGTAAGCACAGCGCGCTACGACGCCAGGGGTCCCGGATTCGAATTCCGACCTGGGCATGGATGTTTGTGAGTGTCCATTCATCAATTTCATCATGTCATCACTCATCCCCATCTTCGCAAATTAGCCAAAAAGTGGCACAAAAAGCGAAGTAAAATAACGCTCCAGCCCGATTGGCCTATCTGATCATATATAACACGTTTTGGCAGAAAAATCCATGTGGGGTTTGGAATACTAACCCACCGAGGACATTTTAAGAGGGTTAAGGAGGTGCAAACTCCCACCCCTAAAAGACTTACCAACAGCAAAATTAAATGAGGAAAATGCTTGTTTTACTGTTGTATAATACGAAGCTGATTTACTTCGGCAGAACTTACATAAAGGTTAATATTAGAGTGTGATTACAGCTTTGCGTTGACAGTACCTACGAAAATTTATGCCTACCACTACCAATAGCTGGACCTAATACTTTTATTTGATATTCAATAAATAATCCATTATTTTTTTTCATTCATTTCTTTGGTACGAAAGCTGTTTTTATACAAATGTTACTTAACTAGACATAAGCTAGATAATGAATATATGCTATTATATATCTGTTCTTGCATCTTACATCATCATCTTCGATACCCGGTGGAGGCACAGTTGTCCGGACACCAATTTAAACGGAAGATCCAGTCCGGATTAGCCTTTCTGTGCATAAAATTGACTTCAAAAACCAACATTTTCTTGTTTGTGTAATAACAATAATTACTTTTATTAACAAATCTTTTAATACTACTATTATTAACATGTACTAATCTTATGACCTATTAATTATAAACTTCCTTATTATTGATGTGAGATACTTGTTTCGAACTCATCATAAAACGCAACTCAGGTCCGTGGATTGCCAGTGCAAGGGAGTAATCATTACATATTACGACAGGTGCAAATACCATGCTTGCTGGCGCATCCATCAACCTCTTGTTTGCATTTCCAGGTTCAGATTGTCGTGCACGAGGTATACCTAAATACAGTTTAACGTGCTAACGCAAACGTCCTGTGCTGTCAGTACAATGCCATTCAAAGATTCTGCTTGCCTGTCAAATAGCTCTTCCCAGCATGTACATGCTTCCTCCTACAACCGCACATTCCGCATGTCATCGCAGCCATTCATTTCACCGAGGAGTTGCTCTCTACTCATACGAACAGACTGGTTTAGTGTGCCACGGAAACTGGCACGTTTGCAACTATGATGTACATGCACTTTCTCCCATTCTTCACCTTGCAATGCAAGTGTCACGGTCTAAAATAAATATGCGCTCTAACGGTCGCAAATATATCAAAACCAGAGGGTAAGTAGAACAGCCAGAATAACTTCTAAAAAAAAAGGAATAAAACTTTAAAAAAAAAATACTGACGGGCCTAAATGTTTAGTTTCTCTTTGTATGCACAGTGCAATATATCAAATGAACCGCGACAATGAAGTACATATGATAATTGCAGAGCAAACTCAAAGGGAGGCCCATATTCAAGCCGGGACTCAAACCGGCAACCTTCGGAAACCAGACCGTGGGGATTCGAAAGTTGCGTGTAAAGACCACAAATTTCCAAACGAAAATATTGATATAACGTATCCTACCATACAGTCACTTTACATATTACACCATTAAAACAAGATATGCCCCACAAGGCAAATTGGAACTAGATCTCAACGTGTCCCCCAACGTGAACCCGGTACCCCTTGATTACAAAGGCGCCAATATTAGCCACTACACTACGCCATCGTGGAGGAGCTGGGACAAAAAGGGGTTGAGTTGCTAAACCAATGATCTTGTATTTGTATAGTATTTTTGTTATTTACGTAGCTTTTCTTATATTTAGGCTGATCTGGACAGTGAGGGTGAACGAGTCTCTCTTTCTACTTCCATTATTTTACGCCACTTTTCTATCTCTTGGGTTCATAGTGACGATGAGGATGAATGATGAACTGATGAAACGGATCATAGGACAAACACAGTGATACAACCATGACTTCCCCATGGTTCGAACCTGGGACCTCCGGCGTTGACCACTTCGCCGCGGAGGTGGGTAGGATGAATGGACCACAAAAGAACACACGCAAGCCAAGACTCGAACCTGGAACTGTCTGTGGTGACAGCAGCTAAACCAACCAACCAACCGAGTGCAAATGGTTCCTCGAGCAAGTGGGAATTCTAAAGTATATTTAATATGTCAATTACTGCAGGCATAAAAACAGACCGGCGGCTCCATTAAACGAATTCCCAACGCCGAATACCTGGCGTGAATCATGAACTTCAGGCATGGAATATTTGGCCTGCTCTGCCAGGAACTGCGGCGAAAGTTCCGTGCATTAAGACAGGAAGCACCCACTCACGCAGCCACGGCAACCCTGTCACTTTAAATATTCCGTCTGCATCTCACGCAATTTTCAGAGCTCACGCATTCCTCCACATGCCTACCCGAAGTCCAAAATGAGATAGAACGATACAACAAAATAAAAAGTATGGTGGCATTGGTTAATGATGCCAGCTGTCAAAAAGCAAGGAAAATGGATTAATTTATGGCGCGCTGACTGTTTCTTCGTACGGCGACATTCTACTTCGGTCATGGGTTCGATTCTTAATGGGGCCACACACGTGTGCATTTAATGTCATGCTGCACACTGTACGTCGAGTCATGCTTGACACAGCAAGTGTTCAATGACTTGTAGCTCATGAACGAACTTAACGCCAATCAGCCATAGAAGACAAAAGACGTATTTTAAATATAAATGGTGTTTGAACATGTTTCATCTGACGTGAAAAAGTCAAAGATGAAACAATGGTGAACAGTTTAATTTGCATACCGGGTTCGAATCCCGGCCTATGGGTGTCATTTATGAACATTCCTTCATCAATTTCATCATAGCATCACTCTCCATCGTCACGATTACCCAAAATGGCAAAAAAGCGACGCTAAATAACAATAATCAATAACTAAACTACGTAAATATTTACCCCCATGCCTGCTATTGGCAGTGATTTCTAACATTCTAACACAAAAGGTGTAAAAACCTTTCCAAGTTCCTAGATTAACCGCATCTATTGCTAAAATTACTTCTTGAAGCTCTCCCGGTGGCAATGACGATTCTCTCGGGATAAGCAAGGTCAGTACAGGATAGACTTTCCAGAGCTAACGCCACTATCGACTTTAGGGATTGGGTTAAATTAGATCTGGAAAGATCGAAGACTCTTCGGAACTGATGTGGCTGTTATCCCGAGGAAACCTCTGCTCGTTTTCCAGCTTGTTGTCTGTATGAAGATGCAATTCTATGTTAACAGTTGTTATTTGATATTTGGTTGTCACGCATAGAAGTTGATTACTTCATTTGAATTTGCACATTTATGTCTACAAGAAGCGCAAAAATAAACATGACTCCACACAGCAGACATCTGAAGTTACAGAAAACTACCTCGGTAACAATACTTACATGTTGAACGACACATAATAGCACAATAGAAGCACTCTTAAAGAAACAACCACTACGTTCAACTCACGTGCACACGCAATTTCACGCCAATTATAATCTTAAAGGAAACCCCAGAAATCAACATGCTTTATACTTCCTGCTCAGCTATCCTTCACATCCTTCCTCCTGGCCTGCCACCTCCAATGCCAAAAGAAGCAAGCTAAGTCGATTAGTTCGTGGAATGCAAATTTAGAAGATTACTGTCTACAAAGTTGCAATCGCTTAACTTTTCTCGTTTGCCTCGACCTCCATAATTATTCTCCGATTTTACCCTCTTCAGCTGAAACAGTCCTGAACTCTGTAATCTGAGGGGAAAGGTTGTTCAAAAAGTAAGGTAATCTTTGACCGACATCACACCGAAATAACAAGTCAGACAATACAACGTTTCAAACCATAAACGCACGACAAACTGCATAAGAATGCCTTCGATTGGTAGGGCTTTTAGTTACTTCCCTCACCTAAATGTTCATTCTATTACGCCATATCTGAGTTGTTAATAATTGGGAAGGTCAGACTGTAATGTAGGTGATTGGGTCTGTTGGTACATATGTAAATGGAAAAAGAAGTTACAGGTAGAGTTATAATTTTACAAAAAGTTCCACTGCAATGTTCGAGAAGTCTTGCACGCATTGGGAACTAAGCGAATAACTATCAACTCTAAGGGAATGAGTTACCCTATCTTTAAAGATAGCTCGTCTCCCAGTTCCCTTTGAATGGATGAAACCGCTGTTTTGTCTGTTACATACATCCATGCATTTAATGCACTAGGTCCTACATCTAACTCTCTACGTGTTTCTGACGTTAGCTGAAACCTAGGTTTAGTGTTGCTCACGAGATGAGACATTTCTCGTCTAGTCTCGTCTCGTTTTCGATACGAGACAAATGAGACGAGGAGGCATTTTCACGAAACAACACAGACAAAAGTCTCGTCTCGTGGGCAACACCCAGGTTTAAGAATAGGATAAAACAGTAGAAAAGAACTTGAATTAGATTCAAATATGCGACAAAACATGGTAGTAGTCAGAATTGCAGCGACATTAATAAAAAAAGAAACTATCAGAAAACTTTTAAGAACACAAATAAGTTTCCGTAAGGTAAAAAGTTCACCAACCTGAAGAACTTGCTTCCTTTCAACTTCGAAGCGAAAGTTCCACTCGGCATCTTTAAGTGAACACTTCAACTTATTCCAGGTAAGACAATATGAACTAGCTTTACAGGCCTATGCAGCACTATGTATTTTATAGTCGCAGGGCACACAAAATGTCTCCAGAGGTATGTACATGCGTTTCATTGGCCCTTCAAGCTGCAAAATGATCAGTGGAATTCAAACCAAGATCATTCTTCGCAACACTCACATCCAAACCTGAGGAATTAGGCACTTTTTAGGATTAGCCTTGTTTCACAGGAGCCTTCCAGAAAGAACTAATTTCCACCGTAAACCGGCCAATGGCAAAAGAGCCAGAGGTCCTCAACGCAGCAAGAAAACTGACCACAGTTCCTGTACAGTCGCGATACCGAAAGCATTTTATTCGCTCAAGCGAAGAACTCAATGTAATTGCTCCTTAACGTCCGAACAACCACAATACCACAGGATGGCTTATATCCCCTACCAGGAAATAAGGCGAATCACAATCAAACACAGTGGATTCCGGTGTAACCTTTGCAAGATACCGCCAAACCGGCCATCGGACAATCCACGAAAGAAACGAACCAAAGACACAAGAGATTAAATACAAAGCGAAGGGGTGGAGCATGCAACGTTCCAACTAACCCCATTCCTATTCCAAACACAGACAAAAGCCCATCTGACTACAGCACGCTTTCTGATACTAATGCCGAAACAGGACTTTGGACGCATTGCAGAGGCTGGTACAAACGATTCGTTTCTGCCTTGCACTGGAGACAACTTACAATGGCAACCTCATTTTCCAGAGTTTGCGTGTATTTTATCGTCCCGTGTTCTTTGAAACCAATCCTTTCCTGTCGTGACCAGCTAAACAAGAAAAGAAAGAAATCGCTCGCAAAGCTATTATTAGTATATGATATACAGCAGAAGACGAAAGAAGATACAAATGGACATATACACAAATTTAATTCAATTGTTTACATTTTTGCCGTTCAATACACTGTGTACATAAACATGTTGGGACACATTCGTGACCTTTTATTGTAATCAGCTGTTTCAAGCCGATAGGCAAATGTATCGGTACAATGTTAACAATGTTGACGAAATCTTATTTTAAAATTATTCCGTTCCAGAGATTGATATCCACATTGTTTACTGTAGAACCTAAAGTATGCTAACAGTTCGTTTCAAGTAGGCGTACCTGTTAAGATATAACCGTGATTATAACTTCTTGAATAAGATTTATTTCGCAAATGTACCCTAGTAAGAGACCACAATATTATTTTATATATACACGAAGATATAAACAATTAGAGTTAGGTTTTCTTACGTTGAGCCATAGGTGTCGACATAAAATTTTGTAGAGGGATCAAGTCATTGATACAACTTGACTAATAGAAATAATAACAATAATTACTATCATGGCTGGTTGTTGTTATACAATACTATTATTCTAATAATACAATATTCTAATAACAATAAACAATTTATTATATCTTTATTATAGTTGTTGTGTTGCATCCTTGGGGCGACTTTTCAACTCGATTCACCAGATAAGTGAATATCCAGTGCAACTGTTTCTAAGTATATTTTTTACATTCCATACAGTTAATGTACTGAAATGAATAGTTGCTGTTTTGTTATAAATATTCACATATCTCGTTCAAGAAAAACCTTAAAAATTACTAAGGGGAAATTTTAGTCATAACGTTTATGTTGTTTGAGGCCCCACAAAAAAATATTTTTTTGGAATTTTAAAAACTCTAGAACAAATAACTTTTTTCATTTACGTATGGTAGAATATGTAAAAAACACAACATGGTTCCGTATTTACACTCATTTCTCTAAATCTAAGACAGTTTCTACTTTGGTTATTCTCTTCGAAAATTAACTGAGCTTTATTTCAGTCAATAACAATAAAAATATCACGCTTTGGTCTTGTATTTTTGTAACTTGAAATAACCTATGTCAATTTTCAAGGGGAGTCGACCACTCAACGCGGTCAGCCACCGAAAGTAATAAAGTTGTTAAGATTCTAGAGCTTGATTCTTATACAATGCGACAAAACACATACCGTGGGAGCCTGAAGCTGAATGCGAAAATTTAACATAAAAGTTTACTGGTGTAAAATATACTACTTACCACTCAGGATGAAACCAATGTCATTTAATTGTCGGTGGGTTGCTTACACAACCAGCACACCAAACACATCACACCGATTAACCGAAAGTACATCCGCACCTGAAAAGAAGCGAAAAAGGGCCAAATTACAACAGTAAGCACACAGCAACAATGAGCATTAAAAACAAATTTCAAGGTGAGTGAGTGCATGCACGCTAGAATTATTAATAAGTACCTATGATTGTACGTGAGCACCGAGATATACGAAGATATATAAATTGATGTGAATTATAACATCCCCCTTTTGGCCCGCAGTTTTCCATTTTAAAAGTCTGATATATGAAAATATTATAAGATGTAGTATCCACTTCTAAAAAAAAAAAAAACCTCTGCTGTGCACGCCACTGCATATAAGCGGTGTACATTAGCATAATTTTCCCGCCTCTTAATCTTACCAGTAGCCACTCGATCGATACGAGGTCTTCTTGGCTAAATAGTTTTCGCAAGTGGTTGCAAAAGCATAGGTTACCATTTCGAATCTCGGGCAAGAATCGTCACATCTATAGATTAAGGATTAAATAATTCTAAACTAGTTGGAAACTGTATTGTGCCTTTCTTAACCCTTTGTAGTAAAACACAATGTTCTATCTAAATTTGTTTCATGTTGTTGTTAAACTTTAAACCTTGTGACGCATTTTATAGTGCATTGCCCATTAATGCCTGTGGTGTAAGTGGTGAATGTTAATTTGACATTATCCATCGCCTGGCGCTTTGACTTACTTACTTGACGTAATTCCTTTAGTTCCTACTGGAACGTAGGACATTCTCTAAGCGTCTCCACCTCACTCTGTTGCATGCGATCTTCTTCATTTCTCTCCAACTGTTCCCCTGTTGTCTTCCTTCTTCTTCAACAGCACGTCTCCATGAGCATTTGGGCGTTCCCCTTTATCTAGCACTTTGAGGGTTCCAATCAAGTGTTTGTTTCTCGATTGCATTGTCTGCTTTCCTTAGTGTGTGTCCTATCCAGTTTCATTTTCTTCTTCTAATTTGGTCTTTAATCTGGTCTTCTGATGCTCGTGTCCTAAGTTCTTGATTTGTGATCACTTCTGGCCAATGTACATTATTTTGCATTCTCCTGAGACATCTGTTAATGAACACTTGTAACCTCTATGTGATTTGGTTTGTGACTTTCCAGGATTCTGCTCCATATGGCAATACTGATTTGACGTTGTTTCTAAAAATCATTAACTTTGTTTCTGTAATTATAATCCTACTCTTCCATATTGGTTAAAGTTGCACAAAGGCATCTTGCTGCATTGTTTTGCATCATCATCTGCCCCTCCATTTGTTGCAACTACACTTCCTAAGTAGGTAAAATTGTCTACATCCTCTAAGTTTTAGTTTTCTAATTGAATACGATCTTGAGTCCTTGGATTTAATCGCATTGTTTTAGTCTTTGCTTTATTTAACGTCAGTCCGATTTTTGTAGCTTCTACAACCAGATCTTCCAATTTAGTTTTTGCATCTCTACATGATTCTGACAACAGACACACATCATCAGCAAAATCTAGGTCTTCTAATCTATCCATAAGGCTCCATTGTATTTCTCTTCTATTTCCTTTTACGGTACCGTATCTATTACCAGAAGAAAGATAAGAGGCGACAGAATACATCCCTGCCTCACTCCAGTTTCTATTTTTAAGGGTTCTGTAACTTCTCCTCCATGAATAACTAGAGCTTCAAAGTATTCTTATTCTAACACTATGTTTCGAGAGAGCACCTCTTCTCTCGACTTCAGACGAACATTTTTTTTTTAACCAACTACTCAGTGTTGGTTAGCACACCCAACTATAAAGGAGGGAAGGGGTGTCGTAGTTTTTTAAAATAAGTGAGCTTCAAAATGAATTTATTCTTGTACAATGCGCTGTAACGAGTGCACTCCCGGTCCCCGAAATGACGTGTCAATCATACCCCAGCACGGGGCCAAACGTCGTTATGTGTACGGGAAACCGGTCGTGACTCACGGTCCAGTTATCAAGTTCGGTACTGAGACGGTCGTTTATTGTCATACTATTGCGAGGCGGAGATTAATACCTTGAAATGTTACACTGTTTTGTTTACCTTTGATATGTAGATTCGAACAATCATATAAACACTAATAGCATAATATCAGAAAACACTAATAGCATAATATCCGGTACCTGAAATAACGTCAAATAACAACACTGACGAACGGTAAAAAAGTGAATATATATTGTAACAACAAAGAAAATATTGCAATCAACAACTGTTTACAAAGCCTCCTCAAACTCTCCCAACATTCACTCTATCTCTCTTTCACACACATGAGGTATTTTTACACGTGAAGTATGGATACAAATCATGGATCTCATTAACATATCATTCCTTTTAATTTTTAAACCTTTATGTGAATTTAGGGCATTTGTCTGCCAGCTCCTGTGCTCTTTTAAATTAACTTAAGTGCCAGCCCTCGGAAAGCGGTTAACTAAGACAATTGGGTCGGCGTGGTTAAATCTTTCGTTCGAATGAACGTGTGCATCGAGTCGTAAGGACGACATTATACAAGTTTCTCGGACGGGGGTCTTACACACAAGCCTCTCTCGTCCAATGAGAACAACTACTCAATTACATAGTGATGCAAAAACTTAATTGGCTCCAGCTGCCGGAATACACTAATCAATCGTCGGCGCGAGCAAAAATTACCTTAAAAACCACTATGCAACAAATAATACTATTTCACGCACACGACCTTGCAATAAAAACAACTACGCTTTCCACAATTAAAAGGACTCATCAGTCAACTATCGACAAATTAAATGGCGCGACGGGGCGGTCGGTTACACAAAAAATGGAGCACACTTTGACAATTTACACTAAATATTAAAGAAATGAAATGGAGCTTCTAACGCTGAATGCAGACAATTAAATTAGCACATCTGAACATGAAATAACTCTTTTTTATAACAATACCAAAAATTATCAGACGCGGGGTTAGGTTCTGGGTTTCCTGAGTAACTTTGCGAATAAGTGAGACTTCGGCGTTAACTGTACGGTGTTGATACTAACGACGCACGTTTACATGTACATGAGACCCTCTGAAGTATACTGTACCAGACTCTGCTACATGGCGTGGTCATTCATCTCTCCTGGACGCGGGACTTGCACACGGTTCCTTTGTGGCGAAATTGTCCTCCAAGGTCGATCGCGACGAAGAATAATTGCGACGATCTGTTGTACTTGCACCTCCTTAGTACGTCGGGCTTTCCTCTTGTCCTAGCGTCGGGTGTACGTGGTCACGCGCCGGTCGGGATATCTCTAGTGTCGGGCATCAATTGGACGTCGTTATGGAAGCGTCGTTCTGGAGTCGTCCTTCAATCTCTCCCTCTGGCTTCGATCGGCGTCGTTCTGGAGTCGTCCTTCAATCTCTCCCTCGGGCTTCGATCGGCGTCGTTCTGAAGACGTCCTTCGGGCTTTGGTTGGGACGTCGATCTGAAAGCGTCCTTCGGGCTTTGGTTGGGACGTCGATCTGAAAGCGTCCTTCGGGCTTTGGGCAGTGTTTGGTTTTGGCGTCGTCTGACTGGCTTCGGCGTCGTTGCAGGCGTCAGGGAAGCGACGCCCCCCTTCTCTATCTTCTTTAGCCCTCCATCCTTATGTAGTCCGCGCTTGGCAAAAACAAATCACCGCGTAATCTTCACCAAAATAAGGCGCACACTGGTAACTCTATCTGCAATTCGCTCACGGTACGTAAGGAAACAAAGTTCACGGACACAAAGCAATGATCACGCGAGAGTGTAGCGCGGAGATGCTCTCTCTATGAAATCCTGGTAAAAACTGTCTCTGGGATGGTAGCACCGCGTATTTAAGAGAGATTCAAATTCGTCCGTTGGGAATGACGCTAAGGTGGCTTCGCTTCACTTTCTGAGGGGGTGGAAATGACCTCTCTCCATTGTCTTGAAACGCGGTCAAGTGCGCGTCCTTGCAAGCTTGAGCTCCAGCTGGTGTACCTGGCCATCCGTGAACATGGGTTCGACCGCCCGCTGACTTGAAGCCCGGTCTCGACGAAAATATTCCTTTCGTATCTCCGTGTCGGTGCAAATATGTCATGTCCTAAGCCGAAAAGACAGTTCCGCTGTCACTCAAGAAAAACCCGTCCCCAACTTCCGACGTCTGGCTCGGATACAAATTTATCCACAAAATAAAGAACCTCACACTTTTATATTTGAACATAAATGAATCAATAAACAAAAATAATTTATCTCGAACTGCGTTTCACATGTCACTAGATACCGTGACAGCGCTGATCTCGACTTTTATTTTATTTTAGGGGTTTGTTCCCGAATTAACTGACGGGCGCAAATAGCAAATGTGCTGACTCGCCCAATCACCAATCAAATCTATAAATGCCTATTCTGCGGTTTGCTGCCTATTTGGCCCTGTCCTATCTTAAAATGCCTTGCTGCTTGTACTGGCTTTGTTTCGACTTTGACTATCTGTAAAATTCCAGCAGGTACTACGGTGCAGCCCTGCAGCAATTCCACATTAGAGGTCTCCAGTGCCTTGAAGGAGAATGTGTAAGTAAATAAAGTAACACTATGGATTCCAGTATTTTTCACAATGAAACAACGTTTAAACACACTAGAGTAACATTTCTAATGAAAAAAAATTAGGAACAAATAGAATGATCAATTGCAATGTTGAAAGAAATCTATAATCGTACAAATTATAAATAAAATCGAAATATTCATGTTCACTGCCTATTCTGGAGTAATTTTAGAAATATTAAAGTGCCTATTTTAGAGTTTTATAGTGCCTAGAGATCCGTCCCCTATATATCAGTATATTTGTCCTCGAACAGATTTCGCATTTTATCAAAGTATGGATTGTTGGAAACCAGTGCCAATCAATAAGCGTCTTTTCTGTTTGTGGCAGTGCAGGATTTATTTTGTTTGTCCAGGAACAAATGTTCATTCTCCGATACGGCGATTGGGATTAGATCTAGAGTATAAATCAGGACTAGAACCACTCCAATGTGGTCTTACTCAGAATCGAATCCAAAACAATGTATAGAGAACGCTATTTGTACAGGAACAACTCTAATTTTTTAAAAAAAGTATAGATTTTTGGAAACCAGAAATTAATTCGATTTCATTCACGAGTTGCGGTTTCCGCATTGCGAAGAAGACATATCGGGAAAACTTCGGATACGTCATTGGCAAATGTCTCTGTGAAAGTAGTACTTTCATTCTATTTTTAACCCATTCACGGAAGAGCCCATGCTTCAGATGGAAAGGACAACTTGTTCAGACGTCCAATGCCACAATATCGGTCACTTGTGTCAACTGTCGGATTAATAGGGGGGGGGGGGAGTGATTGTCCTTGTTCTAACCCAAATATAGCTCCGGTTGTAACAAGCATGTAAGCAATATGACTTAAAGGACAAGTGATATGAAAGGGGAAACCTCTTCAGGTCCACTACTTAATATGCAAAAGACATGATTTCTGGAAGCCAAGGGTTGAGAGCGCCAAGGCAAACACGAGATCAAGAAGCTGCATCCTCATTGTGGTCACCGGGAACTTGAAGAGCCGGTCCGCTGGGCATCGGGGGCAAAAACTGATCTGACTACTCCGTCCACGATTTAATGGTTTGTACAATGAACCTGTTCGTGTTTCCCCACGCTTGGCACCTAACCAAGAGCAGATTTGGTATTTTCCAACGGCGCGGTATGTCGTTTCACGCTCTCTGGACCTCTCCGAGTCAATTCCTGGTATAATCTTCCGCTTTTTTAAGCTCGAATTGTGTTGATTTCTTTCTTTTTTGTTGATTACACCGCAAATTATGTCGCGTATTGTACACATGGCAGAAGCTGACTAATGAAGTGGACAGGCGCAGTATATTTCCAGAACCAAATTAAAGTGGAGAAGATACATACCCTGCAATATAGGGGAAGGAGCTTCAATGACTTATGAAAACTCCATATGGATCGAATTTTCAGATCATCCGAATTGAAGTCAGGTGCTTCATCAGCTCGCCTGTCACCGTCTTGCAATTGGACAAATAAACCATCGAGAGGTTAAAATCACTTCATAAAAGCTTCAGTCCATGTATAGTGTGAGGAGTTGCTGGATATAACTATTAGAGATCTTAATATGCTGACCTGTCAATCAAACCGCACACAGTCACGCTTGGGAAAAAATCAGTACTGTACCTGGTGGTTGATCTGCAGATAAGGATTTAAGAAATTAAAAGTCCTGGATCTTTCCCGACTCGATATAATTATACCAGAAACGAGCCAGAGGAGCAAAATATACTAATATCAATTTCATGCTTTCAGAAACAGGTGCTTGTGCTATAATTAACTCTTTAAAAATAATAATTACTCATTTGCATATGACACGGCTATTTAAGTGTGGATTGCCTCCATTTAGAACATTCATCGAGCTGTTTAATTAACTCTTTGCATTCCGCTGCAGCAGGGCTCGGTTGATATTACGAAAATCTTGGTACTTTAAGCTTAGATACGGGAAACATATCAGTTTCATTATGACACGCATGTCGCTCGTATTGTTAATCAAGTTGTGCCTTTCGTATTGAACATTACCTTTTTTCAGATAAAATTAAAGTAAGGCTTTGGTTTTCACTTACACTGCTTTTGTCGCTTTTCTGCCTATTCGTTGATTGATTTGGTTTATTTTACTCCGCATTTCTGCACTTCTGTTTATCGCGATGATGAGAATGAGTGATGAACTGATGATACAGATGAAGGCACACACAATGAACACCCATGACCAGGCAGGGATTCGAACCGGCGTGTGTGCTAACCACTCCGCCACGTAGGCCGGCACCTCTACCTATTGGTTAATCGCAAAAATGAAGACTGATGAAATGATGATTGGACAAATATAATGATACAATATCAACTATAAGGACTTCCCACTATTTCAGGAAAGAAAACTATTTAGATTTGAACTATTGTTCGTAAAAAACAGATGTTTTGTACATAGGAGAGGAATTTTGTCAATTTTATTACATGCAAGGAATGCACTAAATAACCAGTATACGAACCCTGGATAGGCATCCATCTGGTCATAATGTTCTCCCGTGTAAAAAAAATGAAAAAAAAAGTGTCAACGCCTTCAGGAAATAACTTGGAAGTTTCTACAGCGGATTAAAATTCTAAGTTAACTGTAAGTTTAGTTAAAAACGAGACGTCGAACTTAGATCTGCATGGAAGTGATGTGGTGAACATTCAGCTTCACTTAACCATACCACACGGTCTCTCTATATCCATTTACTCCACAAGAGCCAGACGTCTAATCGCAGGAAAACCACTGCTTATTTCACCCAATGGATAGATAATACAAATACCCGTCAAAAAATTATCATTCTGTACCTTGTACACAAGATTTTATCACGCATCTCTTCTAAAACTAAATATTAATGCAAGATTTCGAGTCCAACAGGGCTGACACCAGGCACTGCTTGGTATCGAACCGACGTCACACACAAACTAGACGTTGCCATGGCAACTGTCTCCCGAGACAGCAAACCCAAGTATGTTACGGAGAAAATAAAATTTGTTGGAAGACCCGAAAAAACAAAAGGGTTCCATAACCGCCACCTGATATTTTTTTCATATTCTTAACGGTAGCAGTGAGATCCATATGACGATTGTACAGTCAACGACAAAGATGATAGTAGACAAATTGTCCAAGGCTATTTTCATTCTTGATTGTTATACACCCTGTGTTGTTTTAAGTAATAGTATTATATTTATACGAAGCACAGTCCTCTGCTTGTGGACGTTTTTATTTCAATTTAGGATCATCACGCTGTGGAAAACAGACTGAATGAAGATGGTGATGGACAATTCGCTTGATATTACTCGCAGTAGCTTTTCTATAAGTTCAACAAAGTTTGATGGAGGATAGGTTGAACTAACTCAGAGAACATGAAAGAAATATCCAAGAAATATTTGGAATGCTAATGCAAGATTCACGAAATGATGTATGAAGATAATAAATTGGGGATATACTTATATTTTCGTGATGGGTTATTACCATCCTTACAGTGAAAGTAATGTCATGCGGCACGATGCTTGTTTATGTGCTACAAAATATATTGGGCGTTTTAGCAATTAAGGTTGTGGGATCCCATCCCATAATGCATATTGGGACTCGCTGGTGGACCTCTAGTTTAAAGTGGACGCTATTCTATTGAAATGTAAAACTTCTCGATTTTGTCATTTCCCGACCGAGACTCGCGACGCCGAAGTCAAATAGACATCTCTGGTCTCAAGTGGGATCCGAATAATCATGTGCATACACCGGGTATCGAATCCGGGCACATTAGTTACAAGGAGACGACGTTAATTCTGCGCCATCAGGAAGGGCCCTGCAACGAACAGCCCAAGTAGTTACTGAACCTGTACTTGAAAAGTTTGGGCGCCTATCTCAATGTATTGATTTAATCATGTTATTTAGTACGTCGCTATTTAGCCATTTGATGATGATGCATAATATGATACCGATGAAGGGATACTTACAAAGAACACCAATGCCCAGGTCTGGATTCGAACCCGGGATCCCTAGTGTCGAAGCATGTTGTTCTAAACACTCTACCACGGAGGTCGGCACCTTACTGTACAGTCACCGGCAATAAAAATGGGCCACCTAGATCCTGAAATACTCGCTTCCCCGCATGGCATGTAACTAGGTGTTCCATTTTTATTGCCGGTGACTGTACATACGAGGGGGTATCGAAAAGTTTTGACAATCACCATGAAGTTCTTTAGCTATAAGTAGAGCCCGGAAGTTTGGCAAAATGCCTCTTTTTATCTACTGCATATATTGATAAAATTTTTCCGGATATACGTTTCTTGTGTTGTTTCGAATGTTTTAGAAGCCTTTTCATTTTGCTTATTTTGCCTATTTGGGACCCCACTGCCTATTTTTAATTATAATGCCTTTTTTTTGCCTTTTTCAATGAAATTTGACATTTTTTAAAAAAAAATGTGTATATAAATTATTTTTCTCCCAAAAAACGTTGTTGGCATTTATTTTTCTTCCATTTATTATGTGAATAATTTTCGCCTTATTTAAGTAATATTGAACTCACGCATGTTTCAACAATGCTGAAGAGAAAAGTGTGAGGAAAAGTATTTCATGCTGAGTCAGTATATTGCCTTTCGGTTAACATTTCTTGTGCATGATTGACTGCTGAAGTCGACAGGTTGATTTCGAACACAAAGAAAATTTTTCTGAAATCTCCCTCTCGAACCCGAAAATTTCAGGAAGTTGCGATTGAGCTTAGTTTACCTCCGCAACCAGTCTTGACGAGATAGGGAACCTGGATATCAGCAGCTATATATTATGCTAACCACCTTCAAAAAATCAGTGAGGTGATCGATGCTCTTCCAGAAAATGAAGCGGCTTCAATTCGTGAAGTGAAAAAACTCCTGTGCTATTCAAGTTTACTTTTGCACATTATGGTGTATTGCCAGAGACAATTACAATTATAGCATCCATGAAAATCTTCGAGGAATCTATGCAGCAGATGATGGAAGTGCCAGGAAAAAATGGGTGAACTGATGCGGAAAAGTGCTAACGGGTAGTGAGTGCAAATGAGGACTTGAAACAATTGAAAACAATTTGTGATATTCTAAAAGGTGAAAATGCTGTTACCAAAATGAGTCCAGCTACATTAGCTTGTTATATGTATGCTCCAATAACTTCTGTCGAAGTAGAAAGATCATTTTCTATTATGAAAAACATTCTCTCTGACAGACGGCTATCAATGAATGTTTAGAACTTAAAAAGCACCTTGTAGTTATGTGCAATCAAGACGGAGAAAATTGAAATGCTCTTCCCAATTTAGATTTTAACATTTTGCCAGAAATTATAGATAAAAGTAAGCGACTTCTAAATGTGCCTTTTTTCGGTTTATTTTGCCTTTTTTTTTTTCATTTTTAGTGCCTATTTACCACATTATAAATGCCTTTTTGCCTGCCTATTTTAACGAAAATAAATGCCTGAACTTCCGGGCTCTAGCTATAAGCGTGAGATTTTGTCAGTAAACTTATTAAACCCTATGTAGCTAATGGTGCAAAAACCAAGTGATTGTGTTGCTATTTTTGTGCAAAAACCAAGTTAGTTTGTTTGTTGTTGGGTTTTTTTTTTCAGAAATCGCACGAGTTAAGAGGAAAGTGTGAAATGGATAAAATTGAAGCCCGAAGTGTGAACTTTCGAGGTGGATGTTGACCCTTTTGGAGCAGGATGAAGATGATATCTTTGGTCGTCTGGTAACCATGGACGAATGTTGGGTCTACCAGTACGATCCAGAAACCAAAACCATGAGCAAGGAGTGGAAGCACTCCCATTCCCCCCCCCCCACCCCCACCCAGAAGATCATGCTCTCAATTTTCTGGGATTGTCACGGGATCGTATTCACAGACTACCTTGCGAAGGGTCAGACCATCACTGGCGACTACTACTGCGCACTTCTGGACAAGTTGCGAGGTGCTCTGAAAGAAAAACGGCGCGGCATGCCCACGAAAGGCGTTCGTCTCCTGGCCGATAATGCACCCGCTCACTCTTCGCAAGTTGCGATCGAGAAAACAAGGCAATGTGGTTATGAAATCTTGCCGCATCCACCCTATTCTCCCGATCTCGCACCAAGTGACTTTTTCTTATTCCCTGAAATGAAAAAACCGTTGCGGGGTCGGCGATTTGACGCCACAGATGACGTCATTATGGAGGTTGAGCAATGGTTTTCGTCGCAATCCAGCGAGTTCTACAACGGGGACCTTCGGAAGGTCAAGAAACGATGGGAGAAATGTGTGGCTATGGATGCTTACTATGTAGAGAAGTCCTAAGTCCCTCAATATAAAACACCAATTCTAGCTCGTTTAGAACAGGGTTCCCAATTTTGTAATTAGCCCTTCCCTTTGTCAAGTCTTCAGATTAATACATTAATTTCCTCACATCAAAAAACAGGTTTGATGAACGTTCAGCTTTCACAAAACAATCTCACTTGTTTCTCACGTACTGAAGGTTTTTTTTGTTAACTTTAGAGTCTGGCCAATTCTAACATCAATAAGTTAATTAAAAGGCCAGCAGTGCATGAACGCTCGACGCGGACACAAAACTGTTTCCAGAGACCTGTCATTAGAAGCCTGCAAGCAAAACGCCTAAGGAAACGCAGGTAGGCGGCGAAAAAGAACCACCGCAAAGGAGAATACCTCCTATATTTAGCTACTGGAAACTGGTCGATTTGCAACACCATCTCCACAATGAAACACAAATTGCATGGAAACAAGTTTTCTGAATGAGGCACACGATCGCTGACGATGCGAATGTAAAAATTACAGGAACTCTTACAAAATAATTACACCCCTCGGTCTCTTCTTATACAATAATAAGAGGAGCACATTAAATCTTTAACTTTTATACAACGATTATTAGCAAGACGGAAAACCGTCACAATATGCATTACATAGGTTGGAAAGAGAACTGAAGAGTAATATAAAGTATACAAAAAATCTTCACTTCATATTACTTTAATGAAAATGGAATAACATCTCGCGCCATCGAACTAAGTAAAATAAAAACTGTGTGGTAAAATTGTTCGCAATTGTTTCGTTATGTAAAATTGTCGCGCCTTTATTGGGAAAGTTCACAGGTTAGAATCACGATAATGATCGAAATTTTTGGTGCTGACTCAGCACTATAAGGACAATTTGGAGAGTAGCATGCTTCAGTCTAGAATGTCAGGTGGGAATAAGGGGTCGGTGAACTGACTACATATTCCTCGTACAAAAATGTCCAAGCCTCACAGGGTTTGAGTCCTCCAATGGAGTAGGCAAAAAATCATTAATCAGGGCCGCACCGAAGGGGGTTTGTGGGTGAGGGTATCAGGGCCACATATTTATAGGCACATTTTGCGACGAAAAGCGGAATACAACATGGCACTTAGGTATTTACAATGGCGAATATGATCTTAAAAAAGCAGATCTTTAAAGCAGATTTAAAAAAGGATACTGATTACACAAGATAAACATTTCATTTCTAATAGCACACGTACGTAGTTATAAAAGTTAAGTTTATGCTTGTGTAAAAAGAGTTCATTTTTGTTTCTCAAATATTTACAGCAGAATTAATAAATATTCTGTGACATAACTCACAGGATCATTCAGACCTCAGAAAGTTTTTATTATTTTGATTTTTTGTTATTTATCGTCGCTTAACTGCCACTTTTTCCAGTCGCGACGCTAAGGATGAGTGATGATATGATCAAAAGAACACCTATGCCCAGCCCGGGAGTCGAAGCCGGGACCCATGGCATCGTGACGTATTGGCCAAACTAATTCACCACTGAAGTTGTTGGACCTCAGAGTGTTGCGTTGGTAAATGAACTTGTAAATTTCTTGTTTATGAGTTTATTTCGCATCATTTCGTGACGAAATTTGGTACGAAAATGCACCTAACTCCCTTTTAAGACATAAAAATGAGCATTAGAGCCTGTAATCTCACATTCCGCGTTTCCGTCAAAAACAAAATATGCATGTCTCTAAAGGCATCAGAAACCATCCTTCTTTTTTAACTTGATTGACCTGCAGATAATAAGATGATATAATTTGCTTCATTTTCCTATTCGTAATTGCATTCAATTATTTTTTTTCAGCAGGTGAAGTTAAATACAGCATGACCCCATAAAAATGCTGAAATCAGTGTAGCTCACCCTCGACAGATAACTATAGTTGTCACATTTCTTCTTTGCCAATAAGGACAACTTCAGTTTTTGTACACTAACACACAACAGTGATACATACAAGGTAATTAAAAAGTCTCAACCTTAAAACCTTCACCAGTGCATTTCTCGTGAAATACTAGCCTGATTTGATACGTCACATCAACCCCTTCCCATTTTAAAAAAAATGATTTGAATTCAATATGGCGGCCACCAATACACCATCAGGGCTGTCATCACGTGTATTATCTTCAGGTCAATTAAGTTCAAAAAGAAGGAGGGGTTTCTGATAATGTAATGGAGTTAGGCTGGGTACAAATGGTCATGATAGAAACAGGTTAGACTTAGAGGGAACCATATTCGTGTTCCAAGCGGACGTCCGCTGTATTGGTGGCCGCCATATTGAATTCAAATCATTTTTTTTTAAAGGAAAGGGGGTGATGTGACGTATCAAATCAGGCTAGACACAAGAAATGCACTGGTGAAGGTTTTTCGACGTATCTTTAACCAGTAAAAAAGTTATGACTGAAAGATGTCTCATTTTCCAAGTGTGAGAAAACAGTGCCATAATGCTCCAAACGCGTGAGGAAGGCATCGAGATGGTACTGCTGTCTGGGGAGAGAAGTTCACGTGTCGTTGCAAACGATTTTAATCAACTTTTGAAGTAATTTTGAGACAGACACCGGATCTCGTTGGGGGTGTCGCTGACAAACCGTACCCAGCCTAACTCCTCTACATTTTATAAGGGGTGTTAAGGGACTTTTGAATCACCCTGTATATTCCAATGACAAGACGTCTGGTAACCTTACAGATAACATATGTCGCAAGAAAATATACAAATTTAACTTTTTAGAACATAAGAAATTTCTGTTAAATTCTGCTTTTAAATCTAAAAAAAAAAAGTAAAAAAGTAAAGTGTTCCCCTGTGCATAGCACCACGCCATGAAGGCGTATAGGGGGTGTGGGGGTAACGCCTCACACTTTCTTGATCCGGTCGTGAGTGGGGGTGATGTGATCAGCATCACGCCCCTGACCGCCTTTACCCCCCAGGGTTTCCCCCAGGTACCCATGTTATTCGACGCTGGGTAGGCGCCGGGGCCGCTTCCACCGTTAGAAAAGTTCCCGGATTTGAACCGGCCGGGGATCGAACCCGGGACCTTTAGCATGGTAGTCAGACGCGTTACCGACTGAGCCACCGCGCAAAATTGCTACGTGAACAATGGTACAAGCCGTGGACGTTCAGAGAAAATGGGAAAAGGATCCAATGGGATTCAGAGCTTTTAGAATCGATCTGCGATTTGGCATTTCAGGGCTGTTGTAAGTTCGCATGGTTTCTCTTTTGCTTCCAGGGTGAGTGAAACGTTTTTTTTTCGCAGAGGACAAAGCATCCGTAATTCCAATCAGTGGCACCAATACACAGTAACCAACGCAAATGGTGGGACAATGCGTTAATCACTGATTCTACGAACGAGTAGGGAAATGTTATCGCTCACACCGAGAAAAAAATACTGGCAAAAACAAAACAAATGAATACAGAAAGAGAAATATGATATTTGTAGGGCAATTATGATGGGAAATAACCACAAAGATAGATAGGTTAGAAAAATCACCAATCCAAATTAAAACCATTAAAATATGAGCTCCAAAATATATAAAGCCCTGATCAGAATATAGTTAAACCATTCACCAGTAATGAATATGCCAACAGAAGTGTAAACAAATTATCAATATTAGTGTTTGGTAGAAGGAGTGCAGGAGAGTTCAAAAGCCACTTATCCACCCTCCAATGTACTCTGCAACAACTGAAGACTAACAAACCCTGTTGATTAGGTGTCTAAAACAGCCAATCAGCTGTGGGAACCAAAAAGTAATTGGGAAGTTTGATTTCGCCTCCATTCGTCCTGGGCCACAGACTGATGCAACTCAGTGTAGTCATATTTAAAGAAGATATACACACGCGGTCTCTCAGCGTGGAGTCACTGACCAGTGTGATGAAATTCTTTTAAATGCAATATGGGTGCATAAAAGCGAGTCAAATAAATTCGAGGGAATGAATGGTTGATCGACGAAGTGAACTGAGCATACTACAATAAGAGGGAATCCCCGACTGTATCCTAACCTCCACCCGCATACATTCGAGGGTATGCGCATGTCCCAGTGCCTCTGATATAAACTGGGACGGCAGTTGCTCGTTTTACGGTTCCCCCGTTATTGTTACGCTCCATTACTTCATTCTTTATTTGAAATTTGCATTTTACGTAAATCTGGAAATAAAAATTTGACAATTACAATAATATTTAATAACATAATATATAATATAATAAGAGATTGCAGGAGTTTCTGATCATGATTGGAGGCTCTGGCTGCCAGTACGGTTTCACGAAGGGTCGCTCAACTGAGGATGCAGTCAATGCATTAAAGGAGGAGGCTCAAACATCAGACAAGAATATAGTGGTGGCAGTATTCGCGGTCATCAGCGGAAACTTCGACAACCTATGGTGGCCGTGGCTATTCCTTACCCTCAGAAGGTTGAATTGTCCCACAACAATAATCCAACTACTAGTTGATTACTTCAGGAACAGGAACGTTCAACTAACCTTGAACGAGGAAACCTTTTCCAAAATTTCAACTAAGGGATGCCCTCAGGGGTCGGTGCTTGGACCTCATACAACCTCAGACCTGCAACTGCAGGTTCAGTCACGATTTGCTGGAGCCTTGGTTTACGTCAGCAAAAACTGCTTCGAAAATTTCACGCGTTTCCAAAAAACTGCTACGATATTCTAAATTATTTACAAAAAAGACGGCCACCTGTTTAGAACCTCTTTTAGAGAATTCAAGTGAAACTTCCGTGGTTTGCTTTCAATGTTGTCTATGATATCTTTGGCACCATAAGTATTTTCTAGCACAGAAATCTGCATATGTATTATTTAGCGTCGCTTTCTGCCCCTTTGGCTAATTGCGCCGATGAGGATGAGTGATGATACGATAAAACTGATAAAGAGACACTCAAAAAAAGGACAGCCATGCCCAGGCCGGGATTCGAACCTGGAAAATTCTGTGTCTAGCACAAATATCTAAAGAACTGAGAAAGCAAACCACACTAAAGATGTACTCGAATACAAGGAATTCTAAACAGATGTAATTTTTCAGAATATGGAATATCATATTGACTTTCCGAAACGAGAGACATTTCGGAAAAAAGTTTAACCTCGCACAGGCCAATACTGTGAATCCCCAAACGTCCATACATTTCCAATATGTACACAATACATTCGTCTCCCTAATCCCCAACTACGTCTCCATTGGAACCGCATTGCTGAGCCGTTGCGGCATTTATCTGCCAATGCACTACATAGTGTGCGGATACTCAGTACATGCAAGCATAGCCGCAACGGTGGAATTGAGTCTGGTACCGAAATGGAAGCCGAAAATTACCAAGACGTCACCGGAGACCAAAGATTGATGAGGGACGAAAATGCTTTCGTGCAGCCAGAGATCGTACGGCCCTTAAAACGTAAAAACCCAGGAAAGAGGAATTGATCCGACAAAGACGAGGAAACTGCAGTACTACAATACGATCTCCGATTTCGTCGTGAAGCACGTACAACCATAGGGTCCATAGAAAATCCTCATTTGCAGAAGCAATCGCATCATCCCGGGATTTCTCCAGATGGTCTCGCCCCGAAGAAGTACACCTTCCCTTCCGTGTTCTTTTCTATCTGGTCTGGAAGAGACTTATTTTTACACTTCCTGTTTTTTATCGGGTTTCAGCTTTTCTTAGTGCGGTTTAAGTACTCGGCTGGGCGTTTCTAAGACGTTCGTTCCTGAGGACAAAAAAAAAGGAAGAGCTTCAAAATCGTTCTGCTTGACTCCCACAACGACCTCTCGTCTTTTTGTTGACTGAAGACCCTTCCTAATACTAAACCGGTAAACGGTGCCAAGTTTCCTTGTGCTGGCTTGGTCTTTACCTCACGTTCCGCCATGCTGCGTTTCCATTATTGGATCAGGGGCTGGTGAAATGTTACGTGTGCCTCTGTCACCATTGGCACCGATATCTTATTGAGGGTCAGGGTCGCGAAAAGTATATCCAGTGCCTCGATGGGATGTTTACTAGTTATATGCTGGGTGTTTTGAAGTCAACCTCATGCACAGAAAGACCAGTCGGGACTGGGCCTATAGTTTAAAGTGGGATCCGACTGATTGATTTGGTTTACTACTTCTTATTACTTTACTTTCGTACAATGCAATAAGTAGCTGATCGAGACAATAGGAAAAAGTACGGTCAATCGAACCCAGAACCTCTCGCACGTAAAACTCGTGTGCTACCACGGGGCCACTTGCAAACCCGACAATATCTTCACTCCTGAGACGTTCTTGGTAACTTCGAAACTTTAAAGTGCTTTTTCTCGCAAATCGCTGGCGCGCTAGTACCTTGGCATATCAATCAATACATATAGAGTACTTTATCACTCCACAAAGTCCCGTCCCAAACTCAGTTTCCCCAGCCGTGCTCTCTCCTTGTAAAATGTGGATGAGTGATGATATGATAAAGGGATGCTCACACCGAATACCCATGAACAGGCCGGTTCGAACACGTCATAATGAGCTCTGCTAACCACTCTGCCAAGGAGGTAGGCAAAAGTGGGATCCGAACCAATGTATATCTCCACTGGTTATTGAACCCAGGACCCTTTGATTACAATGCGACGACATTATCACTACTCCATCAAGCGAACACGTACAAAGTGCCGAAAAGTTCCGGCAATGTTCTCAGTCTACTTTCACAAGTCTGTAGGCGGAATCGGTTTGAGCAAGGTGGCCATAATCTGAGACTATGGCATGCAATTCGTCCTCGAATCCTAGTGAGGTGGTGTCCACATCGCGTACCGTCAGGCTGTACTCCCGGGATTTCGAATATCCCTAAAGTCCAACGGATTCAAATCTGGTGGGCTAAGGTCCATTCAAAGGGTACTCTGTGACCAATCCAATGTTCGTGGACGGTGATACCCAGCGGGTCTCGCAAAGCAAAACTGTCAATTTTACAATTTCGGCTACGACTTTTCGGACATCCTGTAGTTTCGATAATGGGTACGGGTATGATATCGTGAACATCATAGAACAGTTAAATATGTCCTTTTTCTTTCTTTCAAGTATCCCATAAATATATATATCAAAGCAAAGCAGGTAAAAAAAAATCCCCATGGTACAAGAAGTTACTAGTACTACAGTAAAATTCATGGAAGTTTAGTGAGAAATCAAATTATGGGGAGGGGGCTAATTACTGGTTCGGAACAAGGTTCACCAGCGTATCATAGAAGCCAACTGTCAATATTGGACTCAGCATAAAACCACATTTATAATGTGCAATGAGTTATCTGCCTCTTGTGTACCTATGCTGCATTATATATAACCATAAAATGTTTTAATTTCTGTGTATGCTCAGATAGGCTAATCAGGGTCTGCTTTTTCAGTTTAAAGTGGGACCTGAAAACCCACTTTGCAATATGTAATTCTGCATCTGTTATTCAAATGTCGGCACCAAAAGAGCATGTGCTCTATGTGAGAAGAAGAAAAATTTCCCCCAACATTGATTTCATGTAAAAAATGGTTTGACAGATTGCTCTAAGTCTGTAAGTTCTGTTACATATTATTTTTATGATAATATGTAATGATACGGATAAAGTTGGTAAATGCTTCATCTGGATCACTACATATGGGAGTTAAAAATACAGGTAGCATTTTGCAGATGAATCGCATATTTATGTAATACCTTTTACAGCAAGTTAACAAAACATATTTATACAGATTGGATGTACATAGAAACTCTACAATTATAAGGTTTGAAACATTTTTTTTTATGAAATGGTATTATTAAATGATTTGGACATGTATATTCCATTAGGCCAGCGATTCTCAAAGTGTGGTCTACAGAGGCCTGGTACATCACATCTTCATACTTGCAAAGTAAACCCAGTGACTAGTGTTTTGCATCCCGGGTTCCTGCCACAACTTAGGCAATAGCAAGTGTGACCTATCATACTGCTGCCAAAAGCGTGAGGTCACAATGGCATTTATGAAATGCAATGATTGTGCTTCTGAAACAATAAATTGCAGCAAAGCGGCGATTCCATAACACCATTTTCATGCTCGATTGTTTGAATTTAAAACATATGATTGAATCAAGACAATTACTCCAGTTTCTTAGTTTTACCGTATCTTCAGTTCATTTGTCTACAATTGATTTGCAGAAAGTGTTGAATCAGGAACAACTGCCGATGGAACCAAAACTCCCCACTGTTCTTTGAAGAAACGTAAATATGATGAAAGAGGAAACAAGGGCACTCATCGCAATGACATCAGTAATTAAAACACTTTTTTTTCTTGCAAATACTTATCAGAGCATTTTCTTTATTACCATATTAGGAAATAATTTATTTCTTTTTATGATACCTAGAACATGAGAAACACTAAAAGTGTATGAACACTTTTCAAATTCTCATTGGCTGTAAAAATACAATTTTACTCTGATGGGCAAAGTAAAATGTTGGGGCTACGTGGCCTAGTGGAAAGGGTCCTGCAGTTTGAAATGTTTCAGAACTGCAGCTTTAGGCATAAAAAAATGAGAATTTTCTATTCCGACTGTACATATTAAATGTTGAAACTACAGTATTTTAAATTGCTTCATGTTGAACATGATGAACAGTCCTGTGATGAATAAATAAATAAAATAAACAAACATATATCCGGGGTGCATTTAAGTGTTGCAGTGAAGTTTAATATTACAATACCTATTGTTGTGAGGTATATCATTTCTTAAGTATATGTTTCTGTACTGTACTATGTCATGGCTCAGAATATGTAACGATTTTCATAAGTTGGACAGGAGAATGCCTTTAGAATACTGAAATGTTTGTTAAAGCACATGTTACGTGTGGAGAAACTAATGTGCAATTTAAAGACCCAGAAAGTATTAATGTGTAAGTAATTATGTCATGAAAAGTAAGTTGTGCATGTTATCATGCATGTAACACACAACTATCCAAAGTGCTCTCATGTGGGTCATTCCATGTCAGTTCAACCAGACCATAGTACCCATGATTTCAGATTTTGATTAAACTTGGCACATTTAATCCTTCCATGGAGGTGAGAAATGACAAAAATATTTTTGTCTCAAACTTGACAGGTTTAATTTTTATAGCCCATCAAAATCCCTTATTTCTTCCATTCCCAGAGCCTCCAAGTGGGAAATGCACTGTCTTGGAAAACTAATCTTGTCCCCTCTTATAAATTACTCTATCTCTCTGAAACTTCAGAACAATGTTAACCAAACAATAAGGATTCCAGAAAAAAATGTCAACGTATCACATTTATACTTTAGTACACTAATAGATTAAAAAAATAATAATATCTGATTTTTTGGGAACAAAAACATGGTTTACTAAAATTTGAATTATCGTTGAAAGGGAAAGGTGCAATACCAACAAAAGTATTTTTCAAATGAACTTAGATAAATGATCTAACTTACCCATAAATAAAATTGGCCTTTTCATTCCTTCTGCAAATATGACCACTTATTTCTGACAATTTTTAAAAATTGCTACCGGATTTTAAATTTTTCAAATTAACGCAAAATCTAAGAATCTAGCTTCAAAATATCATTGAAGCAAATTTTTAGAGCATGAAATTTTAAATAATGTTTTCATAGATTCGCAGAAAGCGGGGCCATGTCCCCTTCCCTGGAGAATGAATGTCAACTTAAAAATATATATTTCACACACACAATTTTATTTCAGTCAGAGTCGTTTGTGTTTATTATTAAAAGGATATCGCAGGAATGTGATAACTTCAAATTGATGGAGTGTTTCTTCCAGGATGCGATACTATTATGGGGAGGATATGCCTATTTTAGATCCCGCCCCCACCAAAAGAAATGCTGCAAATGTCAATGAATGTTTTGTTCTTTATTATTTCATCCTTATAATTTCTTATATTAGTTTAATTACATTTATTATAAAAGAGGGATTTTAAAAAGTAGATGATACACTTTTTAGTACATGGAATGAAATTAATGAGGAATGTACTTCGTATTGTAAGTTTTAGATTTGATCGCTTTGGTTACTTTGATGTCCAAAATACTTAGTTCCCTTTGCCATCCACATTCATTTCTTTGCATATGAATATTCCAAAAATCTATCCCGTGACAGTATGTGAATATTGTTTGTTGCTGTATTTTGAGATGGGATAATAGGATGTAACGACCCTCTGTGGTCGCCACTTATTTATTAATAGACCCTGCGTGGTCGCAATATTCCTTTAAAATTAACATTTTCATTAAAATAATTGAGCGGAATGTCCCTGCGAGGCACACGCCTTGAGATTTTAATGTAACATGTTCCTCAAAGGTTATTATTATTGTTAAATCCACTGTTTAGTAATGAAGAGTCCTGCACGACTCATTATTAATTGTATTGTAAGCACACAGTTTTTTTGTTTATGTTGACATGTGCATCTAGTGATTCTTGCACTAGTGATTTCTCAGTATAAAAACATGATAATTCTCAGCACGGAGGTTGCAACATGTAAATGAAAAGTGAGTTGGCAATGCGTAGACTTAGTTAGGATTTTTGCCGCCCATGCGCCACCACGAGTACAAAGCCAGTGCAGCGAGAGCTCAGTTCGTTCCAGGATGTCAACTAGTAAACATCCAGGGAAAACCGGCCTCCCAGCCATCCTTCATCCATCGCTTCAGCTGATAAGATACTCGGGTTCTACCTGCCCAGCTTGACTGGGAGTATCAGGACCTCCCTTCTTAACCTGCCGTCCCTGCATAGGAGACACTAGTTGGCTTGACAATTCCCAGCTAACGCCGGAGGTGTCATGGTATCCTTTGATCCTTTACCTAGCGCCTGCTCGTCGGGGGTGCCGATTGGCTATGGCCAGTTCCCAGCTGAGGATGGGGGTACCGTGTGCTTCCTACTTTCTTTAACAGGGGAGCCCATGACGTCATCAGTAACCAAAGCCCTAAATAAAATTAGGTCCCCATACTCCCACTGGTGCCTCACTGCAAGGAATAAATTGGATGCTCCCTGGCCCCACCCCCCATATTTCTTCGAGACCAGAAGGTGTGCAGGTAAAAGCATGTGTGTGTGTGGTGTACGTAAGAGCATGTGGGTGGTACAGGTAAATGCACGTGAGTTGTACAGGTAAAAGACACGTGTGTAAGTGTGCTAACAAATATTATTATATTGTTTATAACAAAAACATAAATTAATCTGGTGTAACCTTTCCTTATCCCAGCAAGCACTGAGAATATTTTGGAGTCTTCTGTTCACCGACTGTTTTTAAAAAGTTAGCACTTACGGGTAAACTTTTGCCACCAACCTAATAGAAGTGACTAGAGTATTCAGCGCAGCCTGTATTACTGTGTTGTAGTTTTGAGGGTGGACGTAGCAAGGAATAATGTTAGAAGAACTAGCTCCCCTACCACCCACCTGCCCACACAGATATAAAGAGAGAGGGGGCTGTTAACAACATTGTGAGGGTCCCTTTATATATAATTTCAGTTACAGCTATTGAACCAAGTTGTTTCAGTGTGTCATATGCTTCTGAACATATTTCAAATGTTCTCATTTTGTGAATAATTTTTCCTCAACTGAAATCCCTTGCAGATGAAATTCTGGTCCTGTACAGCGAAAGTGCTATGAGGTAGGTTTTCTTTGAACTTATATGCGCCATATTTTTGGGGTCAAATAACTCCGTTATTTGTGATTTCCACACTTCGGAAACACATTTTATTACATCAAAGTCTAAATCTATCAATAAAAAAAAAAATAACAATTCTCAAGGAGTACTGTCGGTCAAGGGACCTAGACATATGATTACAAAACACCCACTCACATACTAATATAAGTAATTAGAAGGGTATGATTTCAATCAGGGTGGATAAAAATCATGATTCTTATTTAAAAAACTGAAGAAACTAGGTAGCACAGTTAAAAGTTTCATTATGTGTTATCTACCAGAGAAATTATGATTAGGTAAGTAGCTTGTACAAATACAAGAATCCACACTTCCCAGCATGTAGCCATTCTTGGCTTATGGTAGTTTTTGTTATGGTCAACTCAGACCCAAACTACTATCTGAAGTTCGAAGGGCGCTTTCTGCTTGAGACCAGATATTAATGTGATAAGCAGAGCTAGGAATTTTAGGTGCAAAAATTTGCCAATAAAGGTGCAAAAAAGGTGCCAATTTTTGTACAAAAAAGGTGCTAAAATAGGTGCTAATTTTCAGATGTCAAATTTATTGTGAGCAGTGCATACGTATATGATTCAACTTGTCTGGATAAACACATAGAGTATTCTCTGGTTTTAAATCGTTTAATATAACTAAGCCAAGAAAATTCTCTGATACATTAGAAAGCGACATAAAGGAAAACATGTTTCTTCTTACTTGCTTAGAATTAGTCATCTAGAAAACTGTTAAAATAGATTACATTCAAAATTTCTATGTTCTTCTGAGTGAGGCTACATCTGCGGTCTCTAAGCAGATACTTGTAAGTTGAAAAAGAACGTTCAACGTCAACAGACACAAGTGGTGCGTATTTTGTTTTCAACCGGTAATCCACATCCTTGTGGGTTCCGACTTCTTGAACATAAGGATTTTTGGCTAAACTTTGTTCTAACTTCTCTTTCCCGACCCCATGCAGCTCTCGTTGCACATCCATCAAAACAGCCCACTGTGCTTCCTTTTCAGGACACTGCTCCTCCAGTTTTGTGATTGCAGTAGTAAGGAAAGAGAAGCCATGTACAATGTAGAGTTCATCTTGCAATTCCTGTTTAAGTGCAAGTTTTTTGGCTTTTTCTACAGCTGAGGAATCACTATGAAAAGCATCTAAAAATTTCGATATTGTATGGAAATGATTGCAAATATACACTGCAGCTTTCAACCATGTACCTATCTAGTGAGGATGGGAGAGGGTGGTAGTGGAAGTTTCATAATTTCTACGTACTTCTGTATTCTAGAAGGAGCCTTTTTCAGTATTTTCTTAATACTAGGAACAAATTCGTTCACATATGTATATTCATCTTGAAGAGCTTCACAAACTAGATGCAAAACATGAACAATGCAGGTCACATGTTTTAAGTTAGGATACATATTCTTCAGATTAGAAAATGCAGATGCTTGGTCTGTAAGAACTAACCACACTATCATATTTTACGCCCTCCGGCCAAAATACAAAACATGCATCACTGAAACTTTGCATTACACTTGCATTATCTGTTTTGCCGAGAAAATAAGTTTTTAAAAGCATGAGTTTCACTCGATGTCCATTGAGAGGTGCTACTAAAATGTTCAAAACATACCTGTTTTGCCTATCTGTGGTTTCATCTAGTATGAAATAGACTGGATGGTCAGCTACTACTTGCCTGATCTGCGAGATTTTAGCTTCATAAAGAGGTTGAAGGTAAGATTTCCTTAAGGTGCTCTCATCTGGAACTAACTTCCCAGTATATTTTTGCAAATATGATTTCATGACAGGATTGTTAAGTTTCGAAAGAGGTATTCCACATGCTATAAATGTCCTTGCTGTCTCACTGAAAAATTCATTTGTATTTCTGGAACTCGAAGATGCAAGCGCCTCACCAATGAATTGCTGTCGCTTCCCACCTTTACCATCTCGTAGTTCTTTATTCCTGACGTGCTTCCCACTTTGTAGGTGCTGCACAACCCGAGTGCATTGGTGTCATCAACAGCAATAGAAATATCCACACACATCACACCTCAGAACAGATCCATCACTCTGAATGCCGTCATCGCTAAACTGTTTAACAATGTCCCGCAGTTTCCCAACATTTACTTTATGTTTTGGCATGGTGAACAAGCAAATCCGATGCATCGATCAGTCGATCACAGACTGCAGTTACCTTGCTAGCTGAGACGGGAGAAAGAAACCAAAACAAAACAGCTTCCTACAACAATTCGTAAACAATACAGCATAGGACAAAAAGAGCACAACTTCTAACAATTGTAACGCGTCATTGTTGACACTGTTTAAAGTCTGCGCGCTTACTACATTAACGTCCAAGAACTGAAGAAAGCCGATTCATTGTTGTGCGGTAAACAAGAATTGCGTGCCTCGAATGTGGGTGGGGTTAAACAGCGTGTGAGTTGTATTAAAAATATGATAAAGATACAAAAAGGGCGAAAAGGTGCAAAAGGTTCTGAGATTGTGAAAAAGGTGGAAAAGGTTCTGAGATTGTGAAAAAGGTGCAAAAAGGTGCAACCGAAACACCATGAGTAGAGTTCAATACGTGCTTATTTTGGGGATGAGTCACTTTTTTACCCATTTTCACACAAAAAAATTTAAGGTGCAGCACCTAAAATTCCTAGCTCTGGTGATAAGCTGTTGGAATCATTCAGGGATGTTATTTTAATGCAAAGAGCCCTAAAACTGACCCACCTAACTTTACAACCAAAGCATTTAAGGGCATAATACACTCTTGCACCTCATGTCATATGAGTAGTAGCAGCAGCAGATGTATCCAATACAATATTAAATGAATAGCCGCTCGCAGACAGATGAACATACAGGAGTATATGGAAGCAAAATTGCTTCTCCACTAAACATGCAATAGGTAACCACTATGCCAAAGAAGTATCTGTGTAAAGACATGAATAGAATTCAAACCATGTAAAAAAAATACGTGTAGAATGATTAGCTCAGGATTAAACCATCAGAACTTGGGCCAAAATTTCTGTGTATTTCTTACAGAATACTTTTTTTCTGTTTCATACATGAGAAGGTTAGGCAAGTTCAGATGCAGTGCCTAAGTATTTATACAGTTTTTGGGCCATCAAAATATCGCTCACCTTTATAATTGCTTAACCCAGTCTCACAGTTCGTGACCTGTTGAAACATCAATAACATTATTTGTGTCGCCAGTTCTAGAAGGCAACAAGTAGGTTGCATCTTACATGCACCTACAAATTATATCATTAAGAAATGTAATTGCATAAACAAAATGTACACAAACTGTTGAAGAAAGGAGATAAAAATGTTGGCACAAAGAACTAAAATGAGATGAATACAGGCACTGTTCAAAATGTAGCATTGCATTGAGCCAAAGAAATAGAAAATACATGTAAAATAACCAAAACAAAAATAAAAAATATGGCATGTATAACTTGCAGCAGGCACCATTCTGCCAACCAGAAATTTATCCAAGAATATCAAATGGGTATTTTAAGGAAATTTCATGATATATAATTATTATGTTTTTCAATATCATTAATTTCTTCATGGCTTAAATAGTTTCCATCCAAGTATAATGTTATATATTTAACATTCATAGAACATATAAAACGATCAAAACTATCACAAATAAAAATCAATTCAACAATCTTTTCGGTGAATGGAGCAAAAGAATAATGTTACTGCTGTTTATTTTAACACGACAAAATAAATTCGGTGTAGGAATGTGATGACCTCATCGCCCAGTGGCTTGTTCACTGCAGTTATCAACCAACAGAGTGATATGGTCAACATTTTGCTCTGTTGGGATTTACAGAGCTGTCCTGTCATGGCTCTATGAGCATCCCATAATTGGCAGAAGTGGGGTGTGTTTGGTGGACTACTATGTGATCCTCCCAGCTAGATCCGAGGGATCCGCTGACCAACGACAGGTGCGCAGTCCTCCATTCATACTGGGAAGTTAGGTGGCCAGGAGAAGGGAATTGTAAAACTAAAAATTATACTTTTTTCTATGGTGGTACTGAAAATCATAATTTTGGAACAGGCTTCTTCATAAATAATAGAATTATCTCGGCTCTTAAAACAGTAGAATTTATTAATGATAGGATATCATATGCAGTTTTACAGGGTAGGTGGTTTAAAATAATTTTCTAAACATACATGCACTAACGGAAGATAAAGATGATAATTCTAAATATGATTTTATGCAGAGTTAGAACAGGTCTTTGATACATTTTCCCAGTATGATATGAAAATTCTGTTAGGTAACTTTAATGTACAGATTGGTAAAGAAGAGACATTTAAATCAACGATTGGTAAAGAAAGTCTTCATGAATTAAGTAATGATAATGGTATAAGATTAATTACTTTTGCAACCTCAAAGAATTTAATTGTGAAAAGTACCACTTTTAAACAAGAGATAAGAGAAGGCATACTAGTATAATTGACGTACATCCACAAAGAGGTGCTGACTATGCCAGTGACCATTATTTAGTAATTACTATAAATTAAGAGAAAGACTCGCAGTGATAAATCATAAGCAACAAAATCTAAAAGTTCTCAAATATAATACAGGGAAATTTGCTGATGAAAGAATTAATAAAGATTACCAAATTAAACTGTCAAATAGATTTGATGTCTTGCAGGATCTAAATGATGAAAATATAAATGAAACAGACGTAAATAAGAATTGGGAGCACATACATAATGCAATAGAATCAGCAGCTAACATAAACCAAGAAAAAGTAAGCCATGGTTTGACGAATGTCATAATCTAATAGAAATAAGAAATCAGGCTAGACTTAGGTGGTTAAATAACTCTGATGATACAAATCTAAACAATAATAGAATAAAACTAGAAGTTAACCGCACATTTAGAAGTAAAAAAAAAGATTACTTGAAAAGTGAAATTATGTTAAAAATTAAATTAAAATTAACGAAATTGAAACACAACAGCAAAAATAAAAATATCAGAGATTTATATAAAGGTGTAAATGAATTTAGAAAGGGGTGGCAACCTAAAGTATAAACTTGATAAAAGATAAAGACGGTGATTTTCTAGCTGACCCAAGCGATATTCTAAATAGATGGAAGAACTACTTTAATGACCTTTTAAATGTCCATGTAGGAGATACATCAGAAGTAAATGAAGTGCACACAGCAGAACCTTCAGTTCGAGAACCTTACTTGACTGAAGTTAAAGATGCTATTAAAAGGCTACAGAATAAAAAAGCACCTTGCATTGATTTAATACCAGCTGAGTTAATTAAATATGGTGGAAATTCGTTAATATGTCAAATTCATAAATTAATTTCTTTAATATGGAATAAAGAAGAAATCCCTCAACAGTGGAAAGATTGACTGATTTGGTGTTATAAGTCCACTTTATGCACATTAAGGCTAATTGGGACTGAACCTACAGTTTAAAGTGGGATCCGAACCAGTATGTGCCTCCACCGGGTATCAAATCCATGGCTCCTTGATTACAAGGCGACGACGCTACCACTGCACCATTGGGGAGGCCCAACAATGGAAAGAAACCATAATTGTTTCTGTGTTTAAAAAAGGTGATAAAATGAACTGCAATAATTACCGTGGAATGTCTCTACTCTCAACAACATATAAAATATTATCTAACATTCTTTTAACAAGACTGACCCCATATGCTATTGAAATTATAGGTGATTATCAATGTGGATTTCAACGTGGTACTAGTTTACTATCCTTCGGACAGATTTCTTCATTTCTACAGAAGAAACTACTTACCGTAATAATTTCCTGTGGTATTGTCTAACATCTGGAAGGTGTTTTGTGTGATGTGGGAATGTTTCATAGCGGAAATTCAACCATTTCCGGTAAGGTTAGGTTGGGTCACAATAGGTTACAATAGTTAAAAATTGGTTCGAAAAAAATAGGCGTAGCCCCACACATCATTCTCGCACAGCCCCACGAACCATTGACACATAGCCCCACAAACCATGTGCGGAAACGTACGTTCTTCAGTTACAAAAACACTTTTTTTTTTAAAAAAAAATTGATCAAAAAAACGTGAATACACGTTAAAAAATGATCTGCGAAGCAGATAGGTAAGTACAAATGTCAAAAATTGACGAAACTCAGTAGTTATAGGTGTCCGAAGATGTCAATGGTTCGTGGGGCTGTGCGAGAATGGTGTGTGGGGCTATGCGAGAATGGTGTGTGGGGCTACGCATATTTTTTTCGAACCAATTTTTAACTATTGTAACCTATTGTGACCCTACCTAACCTAACCTTACCGGAAATGGTTCGTGGGGCTATGTATGAATGGTTCGTGGGGCTATGTGTCAATGGTTGAATTTCCGCTATGAAACATTCCCACATCACACAAAACACCTTCCAGATGTTAGACAATATTACAGGAACTTATTACGGTAAGTAGTTTCTTCTGTAGAAATGAAGAAATCTGTCCGAAGGATAGTAAACTAGTACCAAAAGGAATTAACGAAAAACTAAAATTAAACTGTGTGACTCTGTTGATAGCATATGCCGAGACTTATTAGGGGGTGATATAAATACAATTAAGAATAATGGTAAAATATTTTTCAAAGCAGCTAAAAATATAGGTTTGGAAGTTAGCAAAGAGAAAACTAAATAAGCCTATGCGCTTCGAGACCGAAACCAAGTGTTGGGTAATAATCAAAATCTATGTCCAGATATTATTAGAATAATTAAATTAAGAAAACTTAGGTGGGCAGGCCATGTGGCACGAATGGGAGAGGAAAGAAGAGTTTACAGGATTCTTGTAGGGAAACCGGATAGTAAGTCCAGTAGGAAGGCCAAGACGAAGATAGAGGGATAACGTTGAGATGGGCTTAAAGGAAATCGGTAGGGATGGAAGGTCTGTGTTGCTGCAGCCATGAACCTTCGGGTTTAAGAAGGCTAGAGAGTTAGTAAAATAATGTAAGACGAACGTTGGACCCTCCTTTTGCCGACACCAGAAAAACTGTTTCTAGCAATTGATAGAATTCGTTAAAACTCTGCTCAGAAGTAAATAATGAAGTGTTACATATGAACATATGCATCTTCATGTCGCAAAGTGACTACAAATTACAAAATTCTAAGGTAAATGACATTTCCACCCAGAAAAAAAAAACATTGTGGTTATAATTTCAAACTCCGTTGGCCGAATTTTTTAACACCAAAGTATAAACATGCAAAAGCCTTAAAAACTAATGTACTCTATATGTTACTTACAATTTGCTGTTATGTATGAACTAAATTACGCTTCAAGCAAAATTTCACAGAAAATAATAAACCCCTGGAAATCCTCACTGTTTCTACTTTATCCACCACCGGACTTAACTTTACTACTAACGTGACATCTGGCAGACGAATCAACAAACAAGATGAAACATATGAATGATGAAATAACTACTGATGTCAGATCAAGTATCACATCCTCTTCCCCTTTAAGACGACAAAAATGAAAACGTTATTAGAAATTGCTCATTTACAACATATAAATAGTAATATGTTTAATATATAATAAATAAATATTCAGAACACTGAAACACTCTTGGTGTTCAATGCAAGAAAAAATACAACTGACAATTTGATGAAATTAAGAAAAATGGCTGCTTCCAATGTGTTAAATTTAAACGTCGGTGTAATGGGACATGTGGATAGTGGAAAAACGTCATTGGCAAAATCTTTGAGCACAGTAGCTAGTACAGCGTGTTTCGACAAAAATCCACAATCTCGTGAAAGAGGAATTACTATAGATCTCGGTTTTAGTTCATTTTCTGTTGACATGCCCGAACATATGAAATCATCAACTACAAAACCGAATTTACAATTTACCTTGGTTGATTGTCCAGGACATGCATCACTGATTCGAATAGTAATTGGGGGTTGGTATATTTTATACTAAAGGAATGTTTGGGTTAATGTATATTATTCGGTTATAAAACTAGATGAAGCTTGTACGTATTCCCGATTCCGTGTATGCACAAGGTATCCCCGACAATATCTCCTACAGAAGATTTTTTTTTTTAATGACATGTTCTGATCTGAATGATGCAAAGAATAAAAGTTTCGTAGAGCAATAGCTTCTAAACGTAGTATATTGTTACATTTATGTAAAAGCATAACAGGTCTTCAAGATTTCAAGCAGAGAAAACAAATCAAATGACCTTATTTGGGGCCAGATATTCAACATTACCATTTTGAACTATTGAGGATTTTTATTATATTTACAGTGGCTCCGGAAAGTATTCGACTGAGCACAATCAGACTGTCAAACCACGTATATCACTTTGCAACAGAAGAAAAGCAAGAGCAAAATGTAATACCGACACACGTCTACATTCGTTCTGCGAAAATCAAGAGTAAAAGCAAAGATATTTCGTGCTGTGTTCGAACACAACACAAATATCGAAAATCATGTCATATTACACACCAAACGGTACTACTTTACTATACCGGAGACACCTATCAATGATTTATTTCGCAATTTTTTACGTTGATAACATACTATTCTGTGTTGCAGAACATTTCTTTAGGTGAAATAATGAATTTCTAACGAAAATAATGTCTATTTCTTACATACGATAGCCCCACAAACCATCACGGGGACGAGGTATGCCTACTAGGTTAGGTTATGCCTGTTAGGTTAGGTTCCATTAGCACTACTTTCGTTCAATTTAGCATATAAGGACAACGTCGGAATTACAAATTCCACGGCATCTTCCACACCCGGCAACAACTTCACGATGCATCCTCGACACCTCATATTGTAGCAGCAGCAATAGCGCGTATTGTGCTCTCGTGCAGAAAGCAAATGGCGGCAGCAGCAATAGCGCGTCGAAAATACATTTTCGTAGAAAACCACATGCATTCGCATTAAAATGGATCAAAACTACATTCCCGAACATCAACAACACTACAGAAAATGATTTGCGTAAGTACTTTCTCCTGTAAATTTGAAGAAATCCGTCTCCGGTATAGTAAAGTGTTACCCACCAAACTAGTATTCGTCTGCTACATAGTTCCATGAAATCACGCCCCCTAGGTACTTGCTTTTGAGACGCAAGGTGAATCTCGTGTAGTGCAAGTACGAGCTTTCTTCCATTGCAACAGGGAATGTGTGTGCTGGAGGCCAGGGTTGGACCTGTGTGGAAAAATGGGGGGTAAATGTTTACTATCCTTCGGAAACCTATAACTTCTGAGTTTCGTCAATTATTGACATTTCTACTTACCTATATCCTTCGCGGATCATTTTTTAACATGTATTCACGTTTTTTTTATCATTTTTTTAAAAAAAAGTGTTTTTGTAACTGAAGAACATACGTTTCCGCAAATGGTTTGTGGGGCTATGTGTCAATGGTTCGTGGGGCTATGTGAGAATGGTGTGTGGGGCTACACATATTTTTTTCGAAACCAATTTTTAACTATTGTAACCTATTGTGACCCTACCTAACCTAACCTTACCGGAAATGGTTCGTGGGGCTATGCGTCAATGGTTGAATTTCCGCTATGAAACATTCCCACATCACACAAAACACCTTCCAGATGTTAGACAATACTACAGGAACTTATTACGGTAAGTAGTTTTTCTGTAGAAATGAAGAAATCTGTCCGAAGGATAGTAAACTAGTACCAAATGGGGTGCAAATCGAGGAAAACTACCGAAGAGGAAATCCGTATTGTGGTGAGTTTGTTTCGTAGTGGTAACTCTTTCACAGACATAAGCAAAACACTCAGTAGGCCAATCACCACAATTAAATGTATTGTGTATAGGTTTAAGAACACAAGAACATACAAAAATGCCTCAAGAAATGGCCGACCTCCAAAGCTAACACAGAGAGAAAAACGTGTGATAGTGTGGAAAGTTGCGAAAAATCCGAAAGTGAGTGCCCCAAAGTTGGCTGCTGAGGTTGCAAATGAAACTGGAAAAACGGTCTCAGCAGAAACAGTAAGAAGTATTCTCAAGAATTGCCCGTAGAAAACCGTATATCAACAAACACAACAGGAAGAAAAGGACTGACTACGCCAAAGCACACAAAAATGACACATATGACTACTGGAAGAAAGTCATATTCACAGATGAGAGTAAATTTAATCTTTTCAAGTCAGATGGACTGGTCATGGTGTGGGCGCTAGAAGAACACAGAACTGGCTGAGAAGAATCTAACACCGACTGTGAAACATGGTGGAGGTTCAATACTTGTATGGGGGTGCATTAGTGCCAGTGGTGTTGGAATCTGTGCTTTGTAGAAAGCATCATGGATCATAAAGCATACATCAACATCCTGAAGTCCGACCTTCCAAAAGTGAGCATGATATGGGTCTATCTGATGGATACATCTTCACCCAAGATAATGACCCTAAGCATACAGCTCACAACACCAAGTTGTGGTTACTCTATAATTCACCACACTGGATGGAAAAACCTCCACAGTCTCCAGATGTTAATCCCATAGAGCATGTGTGGAATATGCTGGAGGAAAACATACGCAAACACAACATTTCGGTAACACTTTACTATACCGGAGACAGATTTCTTCAAATTTACAGGAGACAGTACTTGCGCAAATCATTTTCTGTAGCGTTGTTGATGTTCAGTAATGTAGTTTTGATCCATTTTAATGCGAATGCATGTGGTTTTCTACGAAAATCTCTTTCCGACGCACTATTGCTGCTGCCACCATTTGCTTTCTGCATGAGAGCACAATGTTCCATGTGTTTGATGACGTAAACGCCATAGTCAGTGTTTCAACCCACGCCGTCTTTTCGCTATAAGATGACGTGTTGTTGACCGTATGTGCTAAATTGAACGAAAGGAGTGCTAATGGAACCTAACCTAACCTAGTAGGTATACCTCGTCCCCATGATGGTTCGTGAGGCTATCGTGAATTTTTGGGTTAACGTCAATGGTTTTTGGGGCTACCCGTGGATGGTTTTTGGGGCTAACGTCAATGGTTTAATAATTAATCTTTGTCAAAAATTGAACTTTTTTTCGTGAAAAAATTCCGTTGTTTTTTTAATATATATTTTTTTAGATGTAGGTATTTTTTGGTGAACAAGGTTCCAAGACTGCATGCACACTCCAAATCGACAAAACACTGGCACAACACGCGATGAACTGGTAAGCTATCGCCATATTGTGTGGAAATAAGGAAGAACAGTAAGTACTCGTAAATGTAAGAAATAGACATTATTTTCGTTAGAAATTCATTATTTCACCTAAATAAATGTTCCGCAATGCAGAATAGTACGTTAGCAATGTAAAAAAGTGCGAAATAAATCATTGACAGGTGTCTCCGGTGTAGTAAAGTAGTACCAACATTTCTAATAAAAATGATCTGAAGAAAGCTCTAATGATTGAATGGCGTAATATTTCACAGGAAACAAGTAATTTGATTCGATCAATGCTACGAAGGATAGAAGCCATCCTGAAAAGCAAAGGTGGTCCCACCAAGTATTAACCATTTGTAAAGATGACATTTTTATTTTTATGTATTGCAGACGAATATTTATTTGGCATCGGATGATGCGTGTTAATGTATTTTTTGTTGTAATTCACTTTGTATGACAAATACGACATTTCCTTTTGAATATTTTTTTGAGTACAAACGAATAAGTAATCGAGTGCAATTTGTGTTCTTTTTTTATTGTAAATTAATGCCAGCCTGTCCATCCAATAACCCATTCCTCTATACAGACGAATATTTTCTGGAGCCACTGTAAGTGTTTTAAAAGGCAGAATGCAATGTTTTGAGAATGCTTAAAAACATATTTATTGACATTTAGATATGTTGCATAATATAATGATTCCCATAGTATGTGGCATGAAATCTTATTTCTTGCATTAAAAAGCTCAAATAACTATATTTTGGAAGGGGGAGGGTGCTGGTGGTAGACTGTTACCTATTGTTTTTTCAGCTATGGAAGTCCATGTAATCTGTGCACAATATATTTAGGTTATTTGTTTCAGTTGGAATGTTGCTATGTTTACATTTGAAAAAAATTACTCTACCCTAAATGAACACAGACTTCTTTTAATGTTAGAATCATCAGAGTATAAAGTTGCAAAGGAAAACTGAAATTGTGCAAATTTGAAAATCTCCAGTATTTAGCATATTTAGCATAAATGTAGAAAGACACTTTTTTCTTTATTGTACAGCAGGTGTAGCTAATAAATGGGCATTCTCTTACAGGTTCTCAAATCATTGACATGATGATGCTGGTCATTGATGTCATCAAAGGCATGCAGACTCAAACTGCAGAGTGTCTTGTGATTGGCGAAGTTACATGCAAGAAAATGATAGTAGTACTTAACAAGGTTGATTTACTTCCAGAAGACAAACGATCTTCAACTGTAGAAAAGGTTTGCAATTTTAACCTCCAATTTAAATAAAAATAATAATGTTTTACAAATCAAACTTGGAGTAAACAACAATATTTGGAGGGAGCAGGATGCGTTCTTAACAGCAAAACACTAATTGATAGCAGAGTCTATGAGTATTGCAGTGAGCCATGCGTGAAAAAAAATTAAACACTATTGTAGGTTTTAACTAGGCTAAGTATGCAAGCTTTTGTTATACAGTTAAACACAGGTAACAGTTTCATACGTCAGAGACACATTGCTTCAATTTTACACAAGAAACTACTTACGGAAATGAGTTTCTCCAAGGTTTACAACATTCGTTGAGGTATTTTCTTTCATCGTGGAATATATTTGACCAAGAAATCATGCATTTCTCAAGAGAAATATCTCACCGACGCACAATTGCCATTGCTTTCATTTCCCTGCCCTACAACAACTGGATGCTGCGTACGTTTGATGACGTAAGCCCCTGTCAGTGTTTCAACCCCCTCTTTTTTACTATGTTTGCCTAACATAAACTAACCTAACCTTATTGGAAATGGTTCATTGGGCTATCTGTCAGCTACCATGCATAATGGTTCGTGGGGCTATCCGTCAGCTACCCGTGCATAATGTATAATTTCCACCGGTGACAAACACGGTAGTAGGTATTTTTCGATGAAGAAGATTGAAACACTGCATACCCACAACATGAGTCAAGATGTGCCCACCATAACGTGTGTTACAGAAGCGAAGAAAGGAATAAAAAAAAAGCACTCAGAATGTGAAAATTTGAGTTTGTTTTCGTGTAAAAAGCATAATGGCACCTTGAACTATGTTCTGCAATACGCAATTGGTAAGTACGAACCATGCGAAACACAAAATATCTGATTTTAATGTGTCTCCGATCTATGGAACTGTTACCTTAAACACCACTGTATAGTGAAATTATTGATTTCTCTCTCAAAAACATGTGAATAGTATGTATTTTTTATCTTCTTTTTTTTCCAGATGACAAAGAAAATGAGATTAACATTACAAAACACTATTTTCAAAGATGCACCAGTTGTTGCAGTTGCTGCAAAACCTGGTGGTCCAGATGCACCTGAAACTGAACCAATGGGTGAGTCTCAAGTTTGAAATATACAATTAAAACTAGTTTTATGGAACAATTATTGTTGCAATATTTCTTCTTCTTCAAATATCACAATTAACAATCTATTACACTGTGAATATGTCTGACAGAGGTGCTTTGCCACACCAAAAACTTCTTAGTCATATTTGTGATTTCACCACAGATTTATATCAACATTATGTCTTCACTTATTTTCGGTGATTATCACAATGTAATAACTGACCTCCGCCATGTAACATTTTACATTTTTTTAATATTATTATTATTATTACATGCTGTGCTGCATGTTTTAACCAGTTCCATTGCAATGTTAGGGTTCCTCGTAATGCTAGTAATGTGGTTCAATATTTTCTATATTTCAGATGATAAGAAACATGTATACCAAAATTTGACCAAATTCACGACACTTGTTGATTTGGTATGGAATTACCCTCTTTCCTTTTAATATTTGCATTACTAAAAATCCATGATTAGTTGCAATGGTATGTCATTACTTTATTTGCATTAACCTGGTTGAATTCAGAGCTGGAAGATTTATTTGCCTCGATGAAACTTGTAAAATTGCAGTAGAAATATGTGCACTACAGACAACAATGTGATATTTGTGTAAAGAGTTCAATTTCTCTATTGTCCAAGAGAGTAATTATAATACAATACTCTTGGATGCAAAATAACAGTAACTCAATACACAGGAGTGTTATTGACCCAACTTTGTTGAATTGTACAGTCACTGACAGTTCTGGGTTGTAACAAACCTATTGAAAGTATATGGAGTCATTACAACCCAACAATGTCCATGACTGTACATGTTAAATCTTGAAAGAGTATCTGGAACATTTTTGTTGTTTTGTGCTTGCCAGGGTTGCAGACTGAAAAAAAGACATTTCATATTTTACCCTGAGAAGGTTCAATATTCTTGATATTTTTGTTTTTATTGATTTATTTTCGACAATTTTAAATGAACTCGGTCTTCTATTTTACGTGCTAATGAAATGAATAACGTTTTTTATTAATACTGCATGTTGAAGTATTACAAAATCATCTAGAGTGGAAATCCTGTTTTTTTTTGTTTTTTGTTTTTTAACTTGAAGGTTATCAGTTAGCAGGCAACATACTACTATCTTAAATTCATCAGTCCACTGCAGCAAGTTAATTAGAAGACTTACAAAAGAAAGCTGATATCCATTTCATTTCTGTATCCTTCATGTGGATGGATTCATAATGTTGTTCCTTCTCTCCAATGATACATAAATTGAAAGCAAAAATAGACATCGAGTTTTGTACAGAACCAATTGAACATTATTTAAATGCACCTTGAAAACTGCAACCATTGCATGCTGGCGCTGTTGCCAAACCAACTGCTGGCAGAAGGGAAACACAGAAAATTAGCTGTGTCCAATATTCAACTATCTTTATTTTGTAATGCATACATAGTATATATGACTTCAGTGAAACAATATAGTGAATATTTGTACACAGGATTATAATATGTCACAGCAGCATATAAGAACTCGAACTGACTCAGACTTGCAATGTTCGAGAACGCCCATGACAATGAAGGGTCAATGTGTATATTGAGAGGAATTTAACACCTATTGTTCTCAAGACAAAACAACTCAGCTGTGTCAACACGGTGGCAACGAAAAAACAGAGGGAAGGAAAATGAAATGTTTTTTTGTGTTGAGACGGGTTGTTTCCCAGTGTTTCTTCAAGAAACGATAACTCTGGCTGTAGGCGACAGAATTTTATGGGACTTGGACAGTCAGGTTCAAAATGTCTTGCCCCATCTTATGATGAACTTTAAAAGAGGCAAATTTTATAAAACGTCTTGCGCGCAAGAAAAATTCATAACACTGCATTTAATTTGCACGTCGCAGTTTTCTAACTGTACAACGTTGCACCCCTGCCATTGGCTGGTCACCATGGACAGGCTTTGCATGGCCCCATTTCATATCGCTTCTAAAAACATACACCGTATAGTGACTGAAACTATGGCTAATTGTCTGCATTCTATCTTTCATCCATGTCATGTTTCTTTTTTAGGTCCACTGCGTATCATTTTATGGCTTAAGCTTTTTTCATGTGCTAATCAATCAGTTACTCTATAAAACATTTCTCCTGCAGGAGTGAAAGAGCTGATCGAAACTCTGAAACAGTTTGCCTTTTTGCCACAGCGAAATGAAGAAGTCCCGTTCCTGTTTGCTGTTGATCACTGCTTTAGCATCCGTGGCCAAGGCACTGTTATGACAGGAACAGTTTTGCAGGGAGCTGTAAGGGTAAATGATGTAAGTTCAGTTGTCCTTCATTACTTGTTTAAAACAAAATATCACTTACCTGAAGGAGAGGTTCCTTCTTCCCAACCCTGTGGCAGAGTGGTCAGCACATCGCGCCGCGATGCCTAGGGTACCGGGTTCGAATCCCGCTCGGGCTTGGTTGTTTGTGAATGTCCATTCATCATTTCACTCATCCCCATCTTCACAAATTAGCCAAGAGGCACAAAACGTGAACTAAAATAAACTAAATCAATCAATCAATCCTTCTTCCCGATGTTGCATATTTCTTGGACACTTTAATTTCAGAGGACCCCTGCCTCCATTGCCCAACCTTTGTGTCCTTTCCTTCAGATGTGTTTCACCGTGTTTTTGCAATCTACATCACAAATAGTGTGTATTTCTGAAATAAGTTAAAAGTAGTTGTTATTGTTATTATTTTTCTTTTCAGTTTACCACAAATTACAATCTTGCTGCACTGTACATAATGTTAAGAAAAAAATATTTAATGGATTCACACTTTATTATGGTCATTTTGATAATAGAGATAAAACTTGTATTCATTGTTGAAACATAAATCGTATATATCATATCATCATCAAGGTGTTAAAAAATGTTGAAAAATCAGAAACATATCTGAAATTGTATCCTTGCACATTCAACGCCAAATGTCCATGGTGAAATTAGTACCCAGGTGTCGATTTTGCCCTTGACAGTTTCAGGGTAGATAAAGTGGAAAAAATGTTGTATCTGTATAATTGCATAGAGAATCATTCTGCAGTTACGAAGAAAACATTGTAGCATCTCCGTCACCACTGTTGGCCTTTTTTTAGTCAGATACAAAGCAAAAGTTATTAATACTACAGTAAGATTTCATAATTCAGAACAGGCGACACTATAAAAGATTTTTTGTTTGTTTATTTGAATTTTTTTTAGGTCCACTTTATGCACAGAAAGGCTAATTGAGACTGGGCTTACAGTTTAAAGTGGGATCTGAACCACCACGTCCGTGCACTGGGTATCAAACTTGGGATCCATTGATTTCAAGGTGGCGACAACACCACTATGCCTTCAGGCAGGCTACCAAAGATTTTCATAATGAGTACTGCTTGTTAGCTTTTCAACTGGTATTTTTCTTCATTTGTAACTAAAGAGAGTTATAACTTCTTGTTGAAATGAAGCAAACATTTTAAATGAGCAAATATATATATCCAGAGCATTCCCTGACATTCACTACGAGACTTGGCGGCAAGCGGCCTGGTGTCAACACTTGTCTTTCCCGGTGAACGGGGTCGGCGACAGTCGCTAGAGTCCGCTATTAAAATTACAATTTTCATATTGTGTACTAACCTTCACAACAGAAGGTGTTGAAAATGATGTCCCTCTGCTGCAACATATTCCTGGCATCTCTGAAGGAAATTGGCATTTACACGTGCAAGTTTGTCTACTGTAATTCTCCCCATTTCTCATACAATACTCCAAGGGTCCCGGGTTCGAATCCCGGTCGGGCTTGGTTGTTTGTGAATGTCCATTCATCAATTTCATCATTTAACTACTCATCCCCATCTTCGCAAATTAGCCAAGAGGCACAAAACGCGAAGTAAAATAAACTAAATCAATCAATCAATCAATCATACAATACTCTCAATTAACTCACGGATAGTGTGCGGATTGTCTTTGTATACTTTATTTTTAGATTTCCCCATAAATTCAAGAATTTTAGCGGCTCTAAATACTGTGGTTTTAGAAATACTCGTTTCTTGTGAGAGGAGGCGGATAGATTTTCGAGGAGACTGTTCTAACCTTTATCCTATCTCATCGAGTTTTTTCTCAGTATTTTTCTTTCCACTTTTATTCAGAACTCACCCTGTTACTCTAAACTTTTTTATGAGGTTTAATATAGTGCTCCTATGTGGAATGGGAACACAAGGAAATTTCGTTGCAAAACATCGTTGCACTTCTCCACAATTCCTCTTTCCGAAGTAACACTCGACAACATAAATCCTTTGTTGTAATGTAAACTTTTGTGATGCCACAATCTTCAACACACGGACACGACACAACACAACACAACTTCCGAGGGAGGATTATACTGGCGTCAGTCTGCAACGTCAACGAAAGGGAAAGACAGCGAAGGCAGGGAGAGTGAAAAAAAACAGACTGTAGCATGCGACTGTCGCGGACCCGTTCACCGGGAAAGACAGTTGCTGATGCCAGGCTGCTTTCCGCCGAGTCTCGTAGCGAATGTCAGGGAATGCTCTGTATATACACACACACACACACACATACATTACATGTGAAGAAAAGGTGAAATACATGACATATTTAGGGTTTCATGAATGTGGTGATGTGTGAAATCAGGCACAATGTGTAAGTCATTTAACCATTTTCAATCATCAAAATCGTGGTGGAGTTGTTAGCACATCGCGCTACAATGCCAGGGGTCCCAGGTTCGAATCCTGGCCTGGGCATAGATGTTTGTGAGTGTCCATTCATTTTCATCATATCATCACTCATCCCCATCTTCGCAAATTAGCCAAAAGTGGCACAAGAAGCGAAGTAAAATAAAGCAAATCAATCAATAGACTACTTTTTGACTGCTTTCTGCTAAAAATGGAAACTCTGGATGCAGTACCTCTTCCTCCTTCATCAGAATAATGGTTTCAATCCACTCTTTTTATTTTAATTTCAAAAATTTCTGTTTTAAAAAAAAACATTGGAATCTAAGAAAATCCTATTCAATTAGTAATTTGCAAGAATAATATATCCAAGAAATGCACATGGATTATTGAAAAGGGTACCAAAATTTTATTAGTGTGCAATAATATGTGGATAGAAGATGCAATTTGTGGAGTCTGAAAGGTTATGAAACATGCAAAAACAGGAAATGTTTATCTAAATCGCCTGTCAGGTTAAGCAACAGTTGACAGGAGAAGGCCACACCTGGAAAGGAATGTTCGAGATAAACAACTTTCCTGTGTCTGGAGATACATCATCCTGTTTTGTACCTTATTTCATTTGTATTTGGTACAGAGTCTGAAGAACACCTTGCTAGAAGGTTGAAATGTAAATTTTAGTTTGTTTTTAAAATATAATAAATTTCTGCCTTTGTCAGCATATTGAGTTTTTTGTTATCATGGAAAGACTTAATGGTGTTATCATGTCGCTTTAGCAAGGCATGATTTAATCTAAATGTATTTTATTCTGTTATCTGTTGTTTAAGTATGGAACTTTTATTACCAACATTAGCAAAACATGGTGCTTGACAGATTTTAACTAATCAATTATGCTACATAATTAATTGTGTAATTTATCCAAGTTTAAGTTTTTTATTGCAGTTCAATCATGACAAATACATTTTAGTTTAATACTTTTAGGCTAGAAAAATGTGTTAACAAAAATAATAATAATAGATTAACTTCCATTTCAGACTGTAGAAATACCATCATTACGTATTTCAAAGAAGGTGAAATCAATGCAGATGTTCCGAAAGCCAGTTGACAAAGCAATTCAAGGTGATAGGGTGGGTATATGTGTGACTCAATTAGACCCTAAATCCCTGGAGAGAAGTCTTCTGTGCATGCCAGGGTATGTGCCCACAGTTTTTGCAGTACTTACTTCAATAAACAAAATCAAATTTTACAAAGGGACCGTAGCAACAAAAGGAAAGTTCCACATAAGTGTCGGACATGAAACCGTAATGGCCAAAGTGACAGTGTTCGGTGTGTCTGCCGATGACAGTGTTGAAGAGAACATGACAAAGAATAATGATTTCAACTTTGAACAACAATACAGGTACCAAGATGAACTTGTCCTTCCATCGTCAGCAAGTGGTGACGAGATCAAACCTGAGTACATTCCAGTGAAACAGTATGCATTGTTGGAGTTCGATAAGGCCATACCTGTTGTTCCGCAGTCGCTTGTTATAGGGTCAAGACTGGATGCGGACATTCATGTGAATATGTGCCGTTTAGCTTTTTGCGGCAATGTTGTGTACGCCATGGAGGAGAAGAATTACAGCAGTACGACATTGCCAAGGATAAAGATCTACAAAAATAAGTGCAGAGAAGGAGTAGTGGAGAGGATCGTGAATGACTCCGAAGTGATTGGAAAAGGAATGTTTAAGAAAGAGACAAATTTACAGATCTTTGTTGGGCTGAAAGTCAGTTTATCAACAGGGGAGAGTGGAGTTATAGATACTTCATTTGGACAGAGTGGAAAGTTCAAAATACGAATTCCAGGTGAGTTGTTTTCTGCTTCTTTTGTTTATATCGTCTATCTTTCTAGGTTGCCTATGTAATCATAACATAATAAAGTGTAAACCAAAATTTATTCATTTTTGTATTCACAAAAACATAATCCAGAGTCAGTGGCCACAGCTATTTTACATCTCATCTAACCAACATTTTTCTTCCATCAAAAGAAAAATAAAAGTAGTAGGCAGAAATAATAATCTTCACTCACGATTGGCTCAACCTAATTTGAACAATATTTATACAAAACAAGTTCATTAGCTATATCTTACATGTAACTCTATAAAAAAAGTATCAGAGGAAGCTGAAAATAAGGGTTCTTTTAGTAAATTGCAGAAGCATTTGTAAAGAAAAATGCCAGTAAACCCTTACCTGTTAGAAATACGAGTAAGTAAAGTATCCATGTATTCCCCAAAAGTAAATTTTTATGTTGGTGTAGGATACACATCACATTTCTTTTCCCCCAACTGCTGTCTTCATAATAAAAGTTGCATCTTAGCATTATTTCACAAATTCAAATAAAACTTACAGTCCGGCATTTCACTGACTCCCACTTGTATTGTCAAGGATAAAATGGAGTTAGAAAATGGGTGTGGTTGTTGATGGAAGGAAGCTTACAGCTCATGTCCAGAAATCATGATGTAATAGAAGATTCCCAGTGTTTTCTTTTTAGTATATATGACCTATTGTGGATACCCATGAATAAATTAAATTTTCACACTTGATTGTCATTTAAGGTCCCATGCTCGATACCCGGTAGAAGCACAGTGGTTCAGATCCCACTTTAAACTGTAGGTCCAGTCCTGATTAGCCTTCGGGCATAAAGTGGACTTAAAACAATAAACTTGTCATTTAAATTATTATAAGTTTTAACTATTCTGCTACCTTCCTTAATGTAATTTTCCAATTTTCCCTTTGCTACTAAGAAATTAGCTTTGCCCAGAGAAAAAGCATGTTAATGATTCGATGATGTGTTTAGAAAAACCTTGTTTTTTTTCATGGTTTTTAACAGTGATCAGAACGCTACATTTTAAAAGTAGCTTCGCTACAGCTACTCTTCCAAAATGTAGCTTCGCTACAGCTACATTTTCCAAGAAGTAGCTTCGCTACGCTACTGCTGTTCGCTACTTCTGCATACAAAAAAATTAACAACCACAAGGATATTCCAAATAAGACCCTAGTATGATAGTTGTAGTTACTGGAAAATAGATTCTGTTATATATTATCATGATTCTCGTCCTTCGGTAATTTTTATAGCAGTGTTACTTCAGTTGCTTATTTTCAATATAGTGTTTCAAAATAACGTACCTATGTAAGTGGCAGATCAATTCAAATTTGATATATGAGTATTGCAGTTAGGATGACACAAAATTAATGATTACAACTATACACAAATAAAATTTGGTAGAATTATTTATATTTATATATCAGCATATTTTCCTTGAGAATAAATATTGAGTTAAGTCACATAGTGGTTCGAAACCAGTCTCGATTTGCTTATCTGTGCATAAAGTGGACTCCAAATAAAAACTAGGAAAGATGCCTGGAGGATGGGATCCTCCTTTTCCTCCAATCCCCACGCTGCTCATCACCTTTCATCATTCTTCCTCATTCTCACAATTAGCCAAAAGTTGCAGAAAGCGACTCTAGATAAGATGGATTGACTTTATGCACAGTAAGGCTAATCGGGACTGGACCTACAGTTTAAAGTGGGATCTGAACCACTATGTGCCTCCACCGGGTATCGAACCTGGGACCCCTTGACTGTAAATAAGATAATTACTAAATAAAACATTGATCTTCATTGTCATGATTAGCAAATGTAACAGAAAATCTAAAGGGAAATATATTTAGAAAACTAATATGTAAATCCTAGAGTTCTGTTAACATACTGAGACATTGATTGCTGGCACTATCGCTGTCATTATAGTGGAAAACGAGTCGCTCCTTTTTGCACTGCAAGTTGTTTTTTACACAGTAATTAATGACATTTTGCTGCCTCTTATACTAGAGATATCCACAATATATGTTCTGGGGTGGCGCAAACGAGGTATTTTTTTTCAGGGGTGCCACAAATGAGGCATTTCCCCAAAATATGAGAAAAAAGTAGCTGTTAGCTGAAATATATTCATATATGTCAGTTAGTTTATTTATTTATTTATTTGAGAAAATTTCAGATACAGCACAGGTGGCCATTTTACACTGAAATTGTCAACAATGAGAAAGCAATAATTATAATAAGCATAAAAATAAAAAATAAAAATAAAATAAATAAAAATAAATAAGAAATAATTAAGAGTAACAAAACAACATAAAAGTGAATAGCAAATGAACAAAAAAATAAGTAAGAGATGGCACTATGTGATATTAATTACAAGTATTTCTTCTGATAGAAGACCGAAAGGCAAACTCGGAGGAAAAAATATCAATACTTGAGGGGAGATCATTGTATTGTGCTGCAAGTCTATAAAAGAGAGATCTTTTTTGAATTTCTAGTCTAGGTTTTTTAGTATAAAATAACCTTGTATTGCGAGTTGTGCGCATAGGTACTCTAAAGTGGAATTCCTCAAGGAGTGTGTTGCAGCGGATTTTGCCATTCACAATTTTGTATAAGTAACTGAAATCATTCTGCAAACGTCGCTGATAAGCAGTTTGTAAGTTTAGAAAAGACAAGAGATGCGGAGATGAAAAATTGCGTAATGAGGGAACCCTGTGACGGACTGTAGCTAGGAAGAAGTGAAAGACTGAATCGAATCTGGAGAGGTGAGTGGGACATGCCATGGACCAGACGGGAGAGCAGTATTCTATTATTGGGGAGATGAATGATGTGAAGTACAAAGTGAGGGCTGAGATGTCACTAATTTCAGTGAAACGGTAGAGTAAACCTAAGAGACGCATGGCCTTTTTTGTGGTGCATAAAATATGTTCCTCAAATGTGAGCTTTTGGTCGAAAACAATGCCTAGGTCCTTGTGAGAGGATACTGCTTTGATGTTATTGCCAGAGATGGAGTAAGATAACTTTAACAGATTCTTCTTGAGAGAGATAGTGAGAGTAGTACACTTGTCAGGATGTAATGTAAGGCCCCATGTCAGGCACCAGGAAGTAAATGTTGCTATGTCATTCTGAAGAAGATGAGTATCGTCGGAAGTGGAGATTTCCCTGAAAATTTTACAGTCATCTGCGAAAAGAAGGTAATTGCAAGAGGGAGCTGTGAGATGGTCGGCAAGGTCATCGACGAATAATATAAACAAGAGAGGTCCTAGAACACTACCCTGTGGAACTCCAGAGAGGACAGGAAGAAAGTTAGAAACAGTTCCAGGAAGAACAACACGTTGTTGGCGATCGCTAAGGTAGTCTGTGAGAAGGGTGAGAAATTTGCCATGAATGTTGAATCTATTGCATAATTTGTGAATCAGAAGACGATGACTAACAGTATCAAAGGCTTTGGCCAGATCAAAGTATATTACATCTAATTGTGAATTATTTGAAATGCATTCCATAGCATGTGAGAGTAAAACAGACAGGTTTGTAAGACAGGAGCTACCAGGAAGAAAACCATGTTGCTTAGAGCTTAAGTACGGAGAAACAAATTTGTACAGTCTGTCTTTGATTACTTTTTCACAGATGATGGACAGAGGAGAGAGTAAGGAGATTGGTCTGTAAGATGAAACAAAATTTTTGTTACCACTTTTGTGAATCGGTGTGATGTTAGCTTGTTTCCAAGCGTGAGGAAAGATGCCTTCCGAAAAACATCTGTTCAAGAGAATGGAGAGGGGATAGCACAGGGATTGCACAGTTTTCCTGAGGAACATGGTGTTGATATCGTCCGGTCCTAGGGCACGGTGAACTGAAAGAGACGACAATAGATCCTTCACCTCATCGGGTGTAGTGACAAGCGTTGTTAGGGAGGAGGAACAGACTGGTCTTACGTTTGGCAACGCTGCAAGGGAAGACGGGGGGCAGAAGTTACCATGAAAATAAGCGTTGAAGAGTTCTGCCCTTCGGTCTGGATATTAGAATTATTAAGATATTAATGAAATAAATTACGCGGATACCTATACTGCGATATCAAGATATTTATATATCTACATTATCCGTACTACAGCCGCGGTGGCTCAGTCTGTAACGCATCTGACTACCATGCTAAAGGTCCCGGGTTCGATCCCCGGCCGGTTCAAATCCGGGAACTTTTCTAACAAAGCGGAAGCGGCCCTGGCGCCCACCTAGCGTCGAATAACATGGGTACCTGGGGGGTAAAGGCAGTCAGGGACGTGGTGCTGATCACATCACCCCCACTCACAACCGGATCAAGAAAGTGTTGGGCGTTACCCCTGTACCCCCTATACGCCTTCATGGTGTAGTGCTAAGCACAGGGGAACACTTTACCTTTTTTTTACTTTCTTTACATTATCCATATTTCCATGTAATAGACTTTGTCTTTATGAACCTCCTGCAAAAGTAAGTGTTATTGTCGATTTTTGTATTGCTGTTGCCACATTCAAAATTTACCTCAAAATGCTGAGAAGAATGTAGCTGTAGCGAAATTTTTGCTACAACTACAGGAATTTTGTAGCTTCGCTACCGCTACAATTTTCAAAATGTAGGGCCGATACAGCTACAGCTACAAATTTTGTAGCTAGCTACAGTAGCGTGCTACTTTCGACCACTGGTTTTTAATGTATATTAAATGGTCTTTGTGTCCTCCTCTGCACATTGACCAGTATACTGTATTTCTTATTGCATCTGCATTTGATATTGTATGTGCCACTGTTGAATAGGGGATCACAAAAACATTCTTTTCTAGTTCTGACTGCCACATGGGAGATCCAGGTTCGATTCCCGGTGTGGGTGATTGTCAGAATTGCATAAAGTGGCTCCTGGGCTCACCCAGCCTCAAATCAATGGGTACCCTAAGGCAACCATGAGGGTAAAGGCAGCTAGAGCATGGTGCTGATGACAGATCGAGAATGTGTGGGGCTCAACCCCCACATCCCCTACATGTGCACTATGCTATACGCATGGGGAACTTTACCTAGTAGAAAATTACATTTTGAATTTTTTTTATGCCAGTTTTGTAGGTTGTCTTTAAACCTCATTTCTTCAGCACACTATTATTAATTTTCTTGGAAACTTCTTTCATGATGACTTCTTGGTTTATAACGATATTATGAAAAGTCCATGAATCAAACATACTGGTATGTAGTATTTTTTTATAATTGTTACCTTTACAAATGTGAATAATATTACACATAATCCTATTTTATTCATTGTTGTCACATTGTTTACTGCAGGTGGATTACAAGAGAGCACCATCTCGAGGTTGTCCGCTGGAGGAAAGAAAAAAGAGAAGCGGGCTTCTACAGAGGCTAGTGCAGAACGTGAGCCAGTCCGTATCATGTTGGAATTTAAGAAATATGTGTTTGATCCTCACAAGAAAATAATCCAATTGTAAACATTATAGGTAAGAATAGAAACATGTACAAATGTAATTTTGTTCAGTATTAAATCCTGCAATTCTAATGATCGTGAACTTTAAATTCATCCTTACTCTTATCACATGAAGAAACTTTTTTAAGAATTCCAAATACAACTTTTACATTTACATCATCCAATGCAATCAGATGTTGCAATTAAGAGTGCACCATGTACCTTATGGTGACAGCATTGCCACATGTTGCGCTCGAGATGAAAATTCCATCACACATTGAGTGTCTGCTGCAGTACACACCAAAACAAAGTTAGTATAAACCTCACTTACTATTTAATGTAAGACAAGTCAATGGCACTAATTTTAAGCAAGATGAAAAGAGAAAAATAAAGATTTTTGTACTTAAAATGCTACTAAATGCATCAGTCCATGAGAGCATCACTGTCAATTGTCTTATCAGTGCTTGAAGTTCTTACACTTTTTTTTCTTCATCAAAATGGAGGGGAAAAGGGACTTCTCTTTTGCATCTCTTTTCAAAGGAAAATTTTTCCCGACAAATGAAGACAGACTTTGTTGTTCTAAAGCAATGCTTTTCACTCCCACCTGGTAACAGCATTCGAAGGAAGCTTGTTTATCAGTATCTGATGTCAAAATGAAAGTTTTTTCCATGCGGGCGCAAGCAGGGGGATAGGGAAGACTGGTTGTTGAATCTGCGTTGTGAGAATGGAATTTTGAGGCATGCTGAAGGAAACCTTTGTTTTTGAGCACAAGTGTTCCACAAGTTGCAACACAGGTTACCCTGCATTGTCTAAAAATAGAATTTCAAGCAGCTGCAAGAATCTGCGCTCATTTTTTCACTGCATTCTAGCTTTTCGTCCGTGAAAGTTGTGCGTAGGTGTGTGTCGTTTTGTGCCCAAGTGCGAGGATATTTTTTGAGTGAAGTGACAGACCTTTCAAGGACTTTTTTGTCATCTACGTGTCATATGACAATAATGCAAATATTTTTCTGTTTTTTACATGCCAGTGATAATTTCTATGTGCATTTTGAACTTTTCATATCCTTTTTTTCTGGGGTGGCAGGGGAGAGAAACACCATTTTTTAAAAAAAAAAGTATTTTTCAGGGGATTTCCCCCCTTTTCCCCCTCCATATGTACACCGAATGTGCATAAATTATATATCGTCTGAATCTGTGATTCATTCTGCATACAACGGTATATCGTTCATATCTCCAGGGCAAATAGTCTCTGAGCTAAAGTCATTTCAAGGTACCGCTGCATTTTGAAGCTTGAATCAGTGGCGTGCCGACCATTCCTTTTGGGGCTACAACTCATGTTGCATTGGTCATATGATGATAATGCAAATATTTTTGTGTGCCTTACATGTCAGCGATAGTTTCCATGTGCATGTACTTTTTCTTGGGGGGGGGGGGGGGGGGGGGCAATTTTTTCCCGAAATTTTGAGAGTTAGCCACCACATATACGCTGAATTTGCATAAATTTCATAGTCTGAATCTCTGGTTCATTCCGCGTACAACGGTATGTCACTCATCTCTCTAGGGCAATTAGCCTCCGATATACACTCATTTAATTCAAACTCTGCATTTTGCTCAAAATCGGCTCGGACCAAGGGGGTTACATGTGAAAATGGCCTTGGGACTCAAAAGGTTAACAGTGGTCCAGGCTCCACCTCGTCTTGTGGTCATGCCAAGACCTGTTTTTGTGTGTAAAGAGGCAGGGAGGATTATATTGCAGTGGCCCATGCTCCACCTTGTCAGAAGGTTATGGGCTTTGGCCAGTCAGCATACAAATGAGGATCAGTGTAGCACACACACTGGGAGAACTGAATGCCCACAACCATTCAAGGTCTGACAGTTGCACGTAAGCGACACTGACTATTAACTAAAAAAAATTCTGGTTTATTACTAACATTATCAACCCATAACCTTCTGACAGGTGGAGCCTTGGCCACTGATAATCTTCCCTGGTACCTTCACTTACAACAGGTCTTTATGACCAGCTAGCTGAAGAGGTGGAGCCTTGGCCATTGAAAGTAATCCTCGAAGGCAGCAAATTTTACACTTCATATATAGACTCTGTCCCGAAACACATTGTCTCTCCAGGGACCGAACAAATTATTTATTAGATACAACACACTACCCTGAGGATGGAGGCAGAATCAGTCTCTGAAACGTAGGTACATAAAGATTGAATATAGTGGTTAAAAGTAAAAAAAACTCAAAATGAATGAATCACCACTAATCAGCTACAAGTAAGACTTTGAATGAAGTACAGGATTGCATTAACACTGCAATTGCCAAGTTGGACGTGATGCACAGTGCTTGGGAAGAATTAGTTTGCATTGACTGATCTTACTTCTCTTTTCTGCCACTTTTGGCTAATTGCGAAGATGATGAGAGTTAGAATATCACACTGATACATGTCATGTCAGGAAGTCCACACAGAGCATATCTGTCTCAAAAGAAATATATAATCAGAGTTCTTCCACACTTGTACCTTACATTGTACGTTAGTATAAACTGCAATAAACACAGTAATATTTTTTGAAACCAGAGAGTTCTTTTTGAATAACCTTGTACTTACTGGTATGTTCACTCCTTCGTGTCGATAGATCTCTACTGCACCCACTTTAAAATTACCATAAAACACATGTTTGAAAAGAGACTGAATAATATATCTTGGCTAACTTTGGAACTAATAAGAAAAAAACGTTAATATTAATTTTCCATACATTAAATTATTTAACCTTCAGTCTCACAAAATACAGTGGAACTCCAATTTTACGTCGTTCAAGGAAACAAGCCAGAAAAAGCTTAAAATGTTGGAAAATGTAAAATCAGGGTTCCACTGTATTCGGTCTGGAATTGTGTGTGTCAAAATCTGAAGCACTACAACAATTATATAAATACCGGGTGTTGCATAAATAATTGAGGTGTCACAAAAATTTATTGCAAGTCAACTACTGAACTTAACGTTAATGAAACCAGTCCAGAACGATCGAGGAATGCGAACAGTTTGTGCACGTATGTTTTGTTAAGCTGAGAGTTCACATCCCTGCCACTAAACAACACTCAAAACAGCCACATCAGTCAGTGTTTTGTGCAATGTTCTGGTCCCTAAGATCACCGGACCTTGCACCGTGTGACTTCTTTGTGTGGGGTTTCATCTCACCGATGCTGCTTGATATTGCAGCCCTAAGGATGCGTATCATTGCAGCGATAGACACAATTGACAGGCCCATGTTAATGCGAGTGTGGCAAGAAGTAGACTATCATGTTGATGCGTGCTATGTCAGCTGGGGTGCACACATTGAACATTTGTAGGAGTAAAAAAAAACAACTGAGTTTCTCGTTCATTCTGGACTGGTTTCCTTAAGTTCAATACTTTACTTGCAATACATTTTTGTAGCCCCTCAAGTATTTATGAAGCACCCGGTATATATAAATAGGTACATTTCACATTGTCCTCCTCCGTGGTCGTTCGGTCTAAGCTGCTGTGCTTTTGGCTCCAACTGCGGGACGGCATGGTTTAAAATCTGCCTGGATTCAGTGTCTCCGTTGTCGGCCTGGGTATGGGACTTGTGGCAACCCACCGTGAAGAAATTGGGGAGCTATGAGTGAGTAGCGTAACCTATCATGGATATCTCTTATAATGGCCGGAGGTTCAATATGCTAACCACTCAACACCCCATTACTGGTTGAAGATCTCCACACCTCTAGGTAGAATTGTGGGAGGGAGACTGGCAGTCGTGAGATAGGCCAAGGCTCTTACAGGCTGTAGAGCCACAGGTTATTATTATTACATTTCACATTATGTTTAGAATATGTTTAGAAAATACAAAAACTTGTTCATTCATATAATTTTATTAAAGATGTATGATTATCTATTCTTGACTTTGGTTGGCATAAAATAAGTCATATCTTACAATTACATAAATATGGGTCATATGTATCAAAAAAATTGCACATTACAGCTGCATCACTTAAGAAAAACCAATACCTCTACTTTAACGCCAGCATAATACATGACCTTCTTTGTGCATAACTTAAAAATACCAGCATTTATCTCTGCACATACACCAACATACACACATATTATACAACCACATACACACTATTGCTAAAAACTCACTTGGTATTATACACACAATCACTAGAAAGAAGCCCTATGTACAATAGGAAAGAAACACTATACAAATACATATTTGCTGTGAAATATTTAATAGCAGAAAGAAGACTATATTTTCTGCAATTGTTGCCATGGAAAATTATGTACTTTCATATTCTTGCCTCCTCCACTTGCAATGCTTACATGTTAAAACTTTAAAAAAGAGTGGCTGAAAAAATTCATTGCATAGTTAATCAGATAGCATGTAAGTTTTCTCTTGCAAATATATATATATATAATCACGGAAGGGTTGCATGCATTTCAAGAGACAAGTTTCCATGTTACCTGCAGTATTTTACATGAAGTTTAGAAACAGTTACAGGGAACATATTTGGGTAATGAAATATCAGATGCCAAGAAATATAATTTCACGCCAGTAACAAAATACAGCACATAGCTCAAAAAGTAAGAAAGTTGTCAATGTTTCTAAAATGGCTTTAGCACAGAAGTAAAAATCAGTAAATCACAATGGTTAGGAGAAGGAAATCATGCTAAAGTGAGAAGCAATGGATTAAATGACGCGCACACACACACACACACACACACACACACACAGAGGTTTGATCATTCTTTGTCAAAAAAAAGTAAGTTGTCACCTTTCTTTTCCCTAAAGCTATGTTAATGTTAAATTTCTGCATCAACAATGCCTTGTACAAATGGTGGAAATGAGACACTAGTCTTCAATGAAACTAACTTAAATGAAGAAGAAAATTGAGAAAATAACTGAAAGGCAAAAAATGCATGTTCTGGGCAGGTAGGCATAAGTTGCAATAGAAAATTCAGAAATGTTCATGAATTTAGTTTTTATTGGTAATGTTAGTAGATGAAGCCCTGAATTTATGCGTGAGCTACTCAACAATGGATAAATGTGCACTTACCTTGAAAATGATATTCATTAAGAAAGCAATATTCAATCATGCAAGCAAAAGAGAAAAGACAAGCCAAGATGCTAGTTGGTTCTGTCTGCATGCATCAGAGACCATGGAAAGTTATGGCAATGATGTGCAAAGTGTCCAAGGTTCCATTTTTTTCACAGATAACTTTTATACTGTATTGCCTTCACATCTGTAACAAAAATACACTATAAAAAAACAATGACAGAAGAATGTGTAGAATAGAAAGTTAAATTATCATTTATCAAGCACTGAGTGGAGACAGGCAAATTTCTTTTGGGTTATAGTCCCAAACACACATGGCTTTCATACAAAGAAATGTCTCTTACCTAACATTTGAGGATACTGAGCATAGTTATACAATGTGCAGAAAAAGAAATCAATTAGCTTCATCCTTACGATTTTGATTCCTTGTTGTCTACAAATCTCTTGCACTACATTTCAAGATGATGTTCCTTCTAAAAGTAGTGTAGGAGACTGAAAGTCATAACGGAGTGAACACAATGAGCAACATCTAATCAAGACCGCAAGAAATTACAAGATCATTTTTCACTAACCTTCCAGAAACAAAGTAGATATTCCAAACATGAATATTGACAATAGTTTCCATGGCTACGCATCAATCCATAATACAACACAACCTATATCTAGCACCTTGTTTTTTGAGAATCGAAAGTCTGAAGATTGCCATGCTAATAAATACTATTCTTCGGAGGAGGTATGAAAGACGAATACTTGTACATTGGGGGAAAAGTATCAGAAGACATACAAAGGGAGGAGATCCTATTCTTAAGTAGATTTGTACAAGGAAAGATATATCAGGGGGAACATATTAATGTAGTAAGAGAACATCACACTTCACATAATGTGTCCATTCTCACGGCATTCACAACTTGATTATGGTGATGTGGACCACATGCACAGCATGTCTAAATATCACAATTCATTATCCACTTGAAAGTCTCTTGTTTGCTTGATGCACATCTCAAAACTGCATATTTATGGAAGAATTTGAGATCTTCATGTTTAAATCACAATGAATAATATAATAACAGCAACCATCACTCCTGATAAAACACCTAATGCTATCCACTGTCGTCGATCTACAAATAGAAAAAAGAAAAATTATTCCATTAGTCTATTTTACATACATTAATAAAAACTAATTGATTACAATTTATAACAGCATCATGACAGTGTCTCTCATTCGCACCTGTCTTTTGATATGCATTAAAAATTAACTGGCTACCTTCTGGCTTGGTAGCCAAACATAAGAAACATCCTTTTCCCTTTGCCATCTAACAATGTGACTCCATACTGTGCTAATACTTACTATCAAGAAAGGCAAAGATAAAAAATCATCACAATCTTCCACTTCAAACATTTTCAATATGTTTCTTCCCAGAAAAAAGTCGCACATGTGTGTGGAGAGATATTGGATATATTAAACACACTGTTGGAGGTTTTTCTTTATTCCCGTCCTACTGCTGCTTTTATTCTTCATTGGACAAGAACCCTTTGAGGGCTTTGGGCAGTGGCGTGGCGTGGATTTTTAAAAGTGTTACCGGTTATCAGTAGGACATTTAAGGGAGACTTGGGCACCTCCCCACCTCATGCCCCCCCCCCCCCCAATGTCTTCCAAGTAGTTCATATAATATTAATCTGGTACGTATGCAATTCAATACTAGATTTTGGTAAAGTTATTAATCAGGAAAAAAAAATGTTGACATAAGGACTAAAGTGAAATCGCAAACATTGGTTGTTGACACAATAATACGTAATTTGACACTTACAGAAACATCGAAGGCTACTTATAGAGCAGATCAATCAGACTTTGAAAATAGTTATATGATGCTGGGATCCCGGGTTCGAAACCTAGCTTGGGCATGGGCGTTTGTGATGTCTATTCATCAATTTCATCATATCATCACTCATCCCCATCTTCGCAAATTAGCCAAAAGTGGCACAAGCGAAGCAAAATCAATCAAATCAAATCAAAAAACTTCTATGATGCTGTCATAAAGAGAAGTTTTTCATTTGAATTTGAATTTTTTGGTGCGTCATAGTCATGGTCCATGTTATCCACATCTGAATTCGACACGTTTTTTTTTTTCACCCGAAAATAGAGTACATGACCAACAAAAGAGTTTCACCAACTGCACACATCCACATAACCACGGATAGTCGTTATACCACGAAACATTGAAATGTCGGTCATATCCTGCAGACGACTTGGTTTTTAAATCGTTCAAAATAGGCTTTGGCCTCCCTTTCGCCACAATTTCGATTTTTTCTGCAAAATAGCGAACCGAAAGATTGCTTCAAAATATCTTCTATCGCACGATTACACACACTGTCCAGATAGGATGAACCCGCCACCTCAGAACTCGGAGCAAGCTTCATTAATTAATTGACAATGCCCGAAAACAACATAAAGACGAAAGACACCAGTCACAAAACTCCCACTTCACAGTCCCTCCCACAAACCGTTGTTTACTTTTGTAACATGTGAAGCACCCTCCTTGCCCCCTCCCCTCTCAGCATCGGCCCGTCCCCAATATTTCCTTCGGATCCTGCAAGAAGTCCAGTTCTACTAAAGTTGCCATCTTAGTTCTTTTGAAACCAGATTTGCCCAAATCGCGAAACTTTTCGTTTCAAATAAGATGTATGTAGAGTAGATGTAGTCTTCATCTGTTTCCTAACTACTCCCACTCCCATGTTTCTCTAAATCCACTGAAATCTCATTTCTGACACCACTACTATTTCGTATATTTTACGTCCTTTGCTACCTTTAAGGCTTTCGCTTTATAGGATAATCGTGACGATGAGTATGCATGGTGAATTATTGAAATAAAATTATTATTTCTTTGTGTATGTAATTATTAATTTTTATAATTATGTAAGTAAAATAATAACAACGAACATTGAAATAACCATTTCTTGCTGAGGATTCGAACCTGCGACACCTGACACTTCAGAGCGTGCTAAGATAACAATCGGGAAATTATGCTTGTAAGTATTGTTTTCACCCAAAAACAGTTCTACCACCTCAAAAACATTGCTTCAATCCGAAATTATTGCATTCCTGCGACAACGTATGTCAATCTCAATCAGTATTATCAATAATTATCACAAATTCCTGTAACCGAAATAATATTATATGTGTGAAATATAGAATTTTAGGTTGACATTTTTAGAAGGACAGCGGACCCCTTGCCCATACCCATCCCTCTCCTCTCCTTCTCGCCCATGATGTCGAAGAAGGCCAAAGAGGACTTTCATAATCACTGATATTTAGTGTAAATACAAAATATCACTTGGTAGTTTGCTTTTGCCCCAGTGTGATTTGATTTTTTTAAATTTTGATTTGGCGATTAAGTCCACTTCATAAACAGTAATGCTAATCGGGACAGTTTAAAGTTGGATCCGAACCACTTGTGCCTCCACCCGGTATCGAACCCGGAATCCCTTGATTATAAGGCGGCGACGCTACCACTGCGCCATCGTTCCCCAGTGTGACTGGACACCTTCAGAGTAAGATAGACCCGATTAGGCGACTTAGCTCTTTTCTGTCAATTGAATATGGCAACACTGGTATGTTTCCGGTAAGGATCACCGGCAACTGCGCCGGCTAAACAGGCATGCGAAAAACCCGCCTCCTCCTCCCGCGGTCAGTCTTTGCCGCAACGCGAAGTCTTCCTAGCGTGGGCTCAGGACCCTTTCCTCATGTTGCCTGTGGAGGGTACCGGATCAGTCCTCCTCTTCGCTTTTGCCGGTGTCAGAAAAAATGTCAGTCTGCAATGTTTACTTTACGACAATATTACCAGTTTATGTACGTAATAATATTTTAAGACGGGTTCTTCAATTCTTTATATTTTGGTGTTACCTGCGGTAACAGCGGCTACATGCACGCCACGCCTCTGGCTTTGGGTCAATGCATCAAGTCTCGTTACTGATGTTTTTTGGCTTTCTGGACCAAAGTATGTTACTATATCTTTCAAGTTGCTCCCCATTGTCCTCATGATGCTTGATCAACATCAAGATTTTGGAGCTCCCACTAGGATTCAAACTGGAACTGCTTACACCAAAGCTGAGAACACTAGCCATTGGCTAAATGGGAGTCCTCATATAATACTAATTATGTTCTAACGGTCAAAATTCCAAAATACGTGTTAAAAAATCTGAAATATTTCTCCACCATTAGAAAGGCGATACAAAATTATGCAGAAGTGTAGCAATCAAATCGGATGAAGTACATGACAGGTTTTTACATGTGAATTTTTAGTCCCTGCCAAGGTAATTCATGAACATAAACATACATTTCTCATATTCCGTTAAGAATTTTGAATAATGATCATGTTATGATAGCAATAGTCACTTTCTGATAGATTTCTATTTTCCAAAAATAACAGTAATAACCCATGGTGCAACAGCCCTTGAGGACCAGAGCCTACCTACTGATTGCCAGCCTCAATCCCACATACCTCAGCAGACATGAGAGATCATCCAACGAATTATGGGATGACATGTGGTCAGCATGATGAACCCCCCAGTTATTGTTTTAGGTTTTATATAATAGGGTTATGCCACTCATTCATAGCTCCCCAATTTCCTTACCATGATGAGTGGCCACCAGCCCCATACACGACCAAAATCTCATGAGAAAAGTCATTACACTTCTCCCCTGGAGGCTCAAACCAGTGCACATCTAGTAGTCCTAATCCAAAGTCTGACACCTTTAGACCACATGGTGTGGGATTTCTATCTTCCAAGCTTCAAAAAATATAAGTGCAATTCACATCACATGGCATCACGGAGCTCTGTGTGTTAAGCATACTGAGATTCAATTCTGAATGTGTTAAAAATTACCTAAAAACTAACCTTTCTTTCCATTTCCATCAATATGAAGAACTTTCGCAACTTTCTTCATTGTCGAATCCAACTTGGAGTCTGTAGTTTCAAGCTCATTTCCAAAATCGTCAAGCATCCTGGAATAGAAATATTATATACTGTATTTTTTGTTAAATATGAATTTTAAGCTAATTAAAACAAGTTCAAGTGCAGCTTTATGCAAGTAGAAACTGATCAGAAAGAATGTACCTACTTTTTTTTTTAAAGAATTAAGATTTTAAAAAAAATCATTACCTGACATAATGTCTCATACTTTATGCTACAAAAACATTTTGTTTATTATTTATATATGTAAACTCATATTTTAGATGTAGTCTTATTTGTTGGTTCTCATACTGCCACTGTGTGAAGATATAAAGAAGTTTGTGGAACATTACCATTTGAGATTTGTTCTAAAAAACTGTTCCTGTTTATACCTATAAATAATGAAAGAGAGAAAAATTTTCTAATTGATAATTATGATAACTAAGGAAATTTTTTTCATTATCTTCCACATGTAAGTTTGAATCATGATTCCTGTGAAAACAAGTCTGCCAAGACACAGCAGGTGGAATGTAGTGTTACTGTAGTTACACTTAACCCTTGTTGGTATACATGTGAGTGCGGTGCTAATCCTAGGATATAATCATAAGTTTTTCAGGTGGAAATCATGGTATCATTTTCTGGTCTTGTGTAGCTGTATTTTGTACTGTCTGTGGCCAGGACGATAGCAGCTGTAGGTCATAGCATTGCTCTCATTTGCATACACACACCATTTTGATGACAGTCCGTGTTTTGTGAGTGCCACACTCACATGTATACCAACCGCGAACTTTCCAAAAATTCAAGAAGTTTTCTCTATTTCAATCTTACGTATTACCGCCTCTCAACATCCACACACAAATATCTTAATAATATAAAGGGTCTATGCGATTCCAACATACAAAAATTATAATTAAATTAAACGGAATACGTAATATAATTAAAATATTTAATTTAAGGTGCTGAGTTTCTATTTACAATCAGAGGCGCAACCACGAATTTTTGTCTGAGGGGGCGGGGAGAAAGTGCCAGGATAAACGTACTAATACTAATAATAATAGTGTTAATAATAATAATATTATTATAACATTATTATTATTATTATTGATTTGTTTTATTTTACTTCGGTTCTTGTTCTATCTACATTTGGCTAATTTACGAAGATGGGGATAAGTGATATGATGAAATTGATGAATGAACAGTCACAAACATCCATGTCCAAGCCGGGATTCGAACCCGCCGGGACCAACATTATTGTTGTTATTATTATTATTAGTAGTAGTAGTAGTAGAATCAAAGACATTATTATCCTCGTAAATTATGCAAAAAGGGGGTAGAAGTTGTTGCTAAAGCATTTATGTTCGAACAAACTATTTCACTTATTTTTTCAACACATGACACAGTAGTTTGGATCCCACTTTAAACTGTAGGTCCAGTCCCGATTAGCCTTTTTGTGCATAAAGTGGACTTAAAACCACAAATCAATCAATGAATTTTACAACTTTTTTTTCATTTAGATAGTTTGGTGCCGAAGGCCGACTCCCAGCACACCCTAGCTATGGTTATAAACTTGATAAGACTAAGAAAAGCAGGAATTGCGAGCGAAGCGATCAAGAAAATTTTACAAAAATAATTTTCATTTCCATAAAATGTGAATAGGATTTGGATTAAAAAAGTTGTAACTTTTCATATTGTAATGTGCAAGTTTCTGTACGTTCATGACTTTCTGTAAACTTGGAAATGGGTGCGGTTCACAACAGGAAGCACTCAAGGTGCTGTGGATCTTATCTTCGCCTGTCTTCAGTCCACATGTACTTGCTACCCTTTGGTGAAGTAAGGTCAGCAACAACAGGAAAGCTGTGGTTACTGCGAAGGTGTCTAGGAATCAGATACGAACAGCTACTCCACATGCGGAGAGCCCCACATGTGAGGACAGACACCACATGCGAACGACCGATGACGCGATGCAATGACAGTCAGACCTCTGTCCATGCCTCCAGAGGCCTGCACAAGACCTGGAGCAGACCCGTTCGCGAGACATCGCTCCTGAAATACCATGCAACCTGCGCAACACCCTCGCTTGAGCAGCTTGTCTCGCCACCTGCCCAGATCGTTCCTGGCAGGCATTGTAGACTCGCCGGGTACCCGCAGTCTTACGATACCTAGTAGGTCTCAGTTCGTTCTTTCCATCAACTGCAGACCCCTCCCTCTGCATGACGTAGTTGCTTCGAGTAGAAACTGCACCGGGCCCACACCGTTCTTCAGTGTTGCCAACTGCAATAGATTTTCACTACTTAAAAAAGGGAACTCAAAGCTTCGTAAGCCACATCACCAATGAAATGAGATTTACGAATGTTGCTACCCCCCCCCCCCCCCCACACACACACATTGAAATAGGTTTTCTGTGGCACAGGATCCATAAGTATATGTCGTAAATAACAAATATACGTATATATAGTGATATAGGGCAGGACTGAAACATGTCACGTTCGACGCTGAGGTCGCGAGTCAAACAACACACTGTTCTACTGCTAACACCAGGGCCGTAGCCAGCCAGGGGCATTGCCGTTACCCTCGTTTGGGGGGGGGGGGGGCAAGTACTTGGATAAACGTAACAGCAACAACAATCACAATAATAGTAATAAAGTAGCATGAAAGGCATTATTATCCTCATAAATCACGCAAAAAGGGGGTAGAAGTCGGTTCTCACGCATTTGTGTTGAAACAGAGGATTAGAAATATTTTTTTTCAACACGTCAATTTCACATTAGCTAATAATGGAAAACAAGCACACAAACTATTTTTGAAAGAAAGAAAGTGCATGATAAATGCATTCCGAATGTACATACATATGGCATGTAAAATTTCCATCTACAATATTTTCTTTTCACATGGAGCGACGTATTACATAATTAATTCATCCAACTCGTAACAAACCAACATTAATAGCAAATAATATCACGGGCCGCCATAGCATTCTCTGTTTTAAAACTTTTCTCACTTAGATCGTTCGGCGCTCAGGGCCGACTCCCGCTACCCCTTTGCTACGGCATTGAACTTGATGAGACTTGTACTTTAATGTTTGACCCCCACCCTGACCCCCCCGCTAGACAATTTCCGTCCAAGGTTGTGAGCAATGCACCCTGCCCCCTCTGGTTGCGCCACTGCGTGCCTGGTTAAGGCACCATGCAATGAAAAACAATTAGTTTTCAGTGAGGAGATTTTTGTTTGCTCGATCATTCATTTAGATAAATGAAACTGTAATATTGCGTGCATTTCCTGGCAATAAGATAAAAACTGCTTACGCTGAACTGAAATCGCTAAGTATATAAATTCTCCTTGGAGAAGAAGCTCCTCCTAGGACTTCGTAGGATTTAGTAGCTACGTAAGTAGGCAACACTGGCTGCAGCCGTCCACGTGGTGATGAAACACCTGGAGCGACACGCTGCCGGAGGGCTGTTTCCTTCCAGCAGGTTTTGCAGGCGCCCGGGTCTTGTTGAATGCCCAGGTACCTTGTAAGCGCAGAGTGCCTTGAAGACCAAGAACCCGGGTAAAGACGCAAGTCGACTCGTTGCCGTGGGCAGGCGAGCAGGTAAACCTGTTATCGCGTGCAAGCGGGCAGTGGTAGGTAAAAGGCAGACTATGCTGGCCTCTACATGCCTCCCTGACAATGACACGAGGCAACAGAAATAACCCTGCCTAAGGTTGTTTCGGCCACACCCAAAGTATATAAGCTCTAGTCAGAAGACTAGAGGTGTGGTAGTCGACCAACAGATCAGAGGAACGGCCGGAGGTGGTGTCCAGTCTCCGACCCAAGATGGCTATCCACCCAGCCAAGTCAAGGCTGTCTTCAGGCACGTAGAAGATGGACAAGGAACTTCACTTCAAGATTACTAAGTATCGCTAATCCACCCTTCTTGCATTTCAGCTCCCTCCCCTTAACACATACATGGCAATAGTGTTAATTCATGTCCCATGTGCATGTTGTGCTCAATTGGGAGCAATTTCTGTGTGTGCCGACAGGACGGCCACGTTTAATCGTCACTACTGTTTAGTTTAGTAGAGTACCGCTGATAAGCAGCCTGTTGAGCACATTTGGGTTAATTAAGTATTATTGATGTGTGTGTCGACACATGTGTTTTATGTACAAGACAGTACATTTTTTTCGTCGCTATTATGAGAGCGGCGGTTCGAATCCCATGTCATTCTTTTATGGCCATTTTGTCGCTTAATTGGATTAAGCAGAGATTCTTTTCTTGGTTCAGATGATCATGCATGATTTGCTATTGTTGCATAGTATTTTGGTTCCTGTACTCAGTTTTGGTACAGTGTTATCATATTCACCACGTGTGTTTTTAGGCTTCCTTAGTGGAATTTGGCCTAAGAGGCAGTTTTGTGCCATGGTACCAGTTGTACCTGTAGATTCATGATGTGTTAATCCACCACTGATTTTGTGTTTACGATATCTGATCTGATTTCATTGGTTATTCTTCATACACTTTTAAATTACGTGCTGACCATTTTCCCCTCTTTTGGGCAAGTACCTTATCGTTTTAGTTTGGGTGTCGCTGAACCACCTCTACGCTGAGTAGTGCAGATGAAGGATTGTTGGGAGCCTAGTCGTTGAACGCTACTCACCCCCTTGCTTGTTGTTCTGGCCCTCGGCTTCTGGCGTCGGCGACGGTTAGATGGAGCTGGTGCCCACTGGAGAGATCACTGGCGGTGATAAAGAGGTGGCAGGCAAATCGGCAGCTTAATTCGACGGAAGACTGATTCTCCAGACTCGGGCTGGCTTTCGGCTTCTGGTTCTCCGTAGTCTGGCTGGACTGCTTCTCGTTCTGCTCGCTCGTTGCAGCCTCATAATGTCGCAATCTCTTAACTGGCAGATATCATGGTTTCGTTGATCGAGTTGCTGATAGTATGCAAGTTTGATTGATTATCTCCAGGGGTTTTTATACATGGAAATTTCGCCGTGACATGGTGGACTTTGCACTTCCAACTGTTCACCTGGGGTATCCCTTGGTGCAGGTGGAAAGTTACAGTGGAGGTGCACTCACCGCTTGTGAGGGCCATTACCTTGTTGACAATGCAGAGCCGAGTGGCTGTGCAGTTGCTCAGCTCTGCATCCGGTGGAATTTTGGGTGAATGAGTGTTCAACTGGCGAGCTTCAGGATGATGGCTTAGTAAAATTGATATTTTCCCTTTCATGCTCCCAATTCCTTCATCAATACACACACACATCAACAGTTACTGTTGTTCTTCCAGGTTTTAAAAATTGCACTGAATTGTAAATACTGACATAAATTCAATAACTGAGGAATGTCTTGTGTTCAACGTTTAATAAGCAAATCAATAATTGATTTTCTGGTTAAACTATGTAATAAGAAGTGTTATTTGGAGTGGAAATGGATAAGAAGTTTTCTTATTTGAAGAAATGGGAAATACACTGTGTATTAAAAAAGAATGCCCAGATTTTAAAAATGTATGATAGGTCACATCATGAATGATACAACGACAACACGGGATCGTATCACAAAGCACAAAGCATGTGGAAAGGGCAACTGGTACTGAGAAAAAACATTCACTATGCTTGAAAAAATCCACCAGACAGGATGATGGTATGACAAATTTATGAGCAGTGGTTGCTTGTGTAGGGTCAAATCTCCTCCTTAGTCATCACTGTCAGAAGAGATAGTTGAAGACATGAGGGCAAGCTTCCAGGGATTCCCACAGAAGTCTACTCGCCAAGATGGCAGAGAATTGGGTATCTCACACCTGATACAAACGAATGAAGATGAAGGAATACCATCTGCAGTTACTGCAAGTATCATGGCCCAATGATTACGTCGGCGATTCGAGTTCTGTACACAATTACTCGGTCACATGGAACAGCATGACTTTTATGGCAATTTGAATTTCAGTAATGAGTAGGGAACGGATTTTAAGGTGCATCACCTTTCTAAAAATATAGCTATTTTCATACTGATCATTTGAGATATGTATTTTGACATGAAATGAAGTAAAATTAACACACTTTGTTGCACCTTTTTTTAGGAGATTAGCACATTTATCCCCTTTTAACCCCTCTTTGATGCTTCACTGTTTTCCTTCCTTTCCTTTCATGTTATGTTAAAAAATTGGACAGAAAAATAAATTATTTTCACTCTTCTTGATCAGCTACATAAAATCCTATAGTCTCATTTTGTAAAGCAGAACGATGAGCTATAAAATGGTGTAATATAATTATTGCAGCCCCAGTAGTTCCCAAGATAATGTAACAAAACCCGCAAAAGAAAACACAAAATTCAACAAAACCTATTTGGCAGAACCACAGTTCTCTATGCAGTCTACACGCATTATATACAGAAGGTGCAGAAAAAGAGAGCATTTTATCAGCACCTTTTTTGCACCTTTCTGAAATCATTTTCAGAACCTTTTTTTTCTTCTTACTTCCTGACCATAATTTTGCACCTTAAAATCCTTTCTCTAATGATGAGGCAACATTTTTCTTAGCAGAAAGTTAACAGGCACAATGAGAGAATATGGAGAATGGAAAACCTCATACTTATGCTGAACATGTTTGTCAGTGTTTTCTGGGCAGTGTCCAAATTCAAAGTGAATGGCCCTTTCTTTTTTTGTGAACCCACTGTCAATGCTAACGATTACCTGGACTTTTCAGGTGTGTGTGTGTGTGTGTGTATGAACAAACTTTCTGAGTTTGCCTTCATACCTGCATTTGTTTCATTTTCCTCTGTTTCGTGTAATATTTGCAATATTTTTTTAGAATATGTGCAATCATTTTGATACACCCTGTATTTTGATAAAAGTGCTTTCTTTTTACTATCAGCGGGTCTAATTAAATTTGTTGTATTAATTCAATGGCAGTTACCATCAAAATAAACAAAACTATTCATGGATAAAATAAGTGTCTTGGATATATTAAAGTAAACTAATGTTGCATTACATTACTAATAGCTTTTACTTATCACAAAGCCTCAGAAGGACTTTTGGATAGATTTTACTCAATTCATAAATGCTATTTAGACATTTACACATTAATATAGATTTAATTTTACATAATTACCTTTACTAAATTGTGTAAAGTGGAAAAAAGAAGTGGATAATATTGCTTAAAAAATTATACTTACACAGCTTGTTCATCTATTTCATTTCCAATTTGCCTTGAAACAGTCTTTAAACTTCCTATAGAGTCGTTTATGATGTCTATCTGTTCATCCTGCGTACGAATCAAGTGATGCTGCTGGAGAGTGTCGTCCAAGAACGGTCTATTCGGACTGTCCAACTCATTCTCCAATTTGGAGTATTTCGTAGTCCCATGGCTTGTTGGCGGCCTCGCTGGACTGTTTTCCAACACAGGCTGAAATGATTAGATCAACACACTATAAGATAATGGTTTTCTATCCAAGTAGAAATATGTACAGACTAGCATGATGGAGTACATTTTGTTTATCCAGAAAGTGATGATAATGTTATTTTTCTTCTCCAAGGACATTTCAAGCACAGTTCGAAAAAGGTAGCACCTTATACACTATATGCTAGGGGTGAGCAGGTTGGAAAATCGAGATGAGGTCAAAACAGAAAATTTTTAAAATCTCAGCATTCGAGATGGGAACGCTTTCCCATAATTTCTTGACACTTTCGAAATCTCAAAATCTAAACACCTTTCAAGTAAGTGTTTTTTGCATTTGTAGAATAATAACTGGCAATATCCAAGAAGTTTCAGACACTTATATTGAGAATTCACCACTTTTAAACACGATCATTTGGAATTTTCGGAAAATCATTTCCTGAAGTCAGGATCGAAATAGTTTCTTTCCTGATCCTGGTACCAAGTTTTCAGGATCTTGCACACACTTAAAATACGTCACTGTTCAAAGTTAATGGATTCTATTGTAATATAACGAGAAGCATAAACGTGGCAACTGATGATGCCAGAAATGCCATTACACCACAAATATCTTAACATGTTTTCATTAAATGTGCTAGGAACTGGTTAGATATGTTTCAGTACTTTCACAGAGTACTAAAGAGCATTTTTTTCCCCCCATACATCAAAACTTTGTAATAATATAATACAGTTGCTATTATACTGAACTCATTACTGCATTACATGGAGTATGGCGAGGTTATAAAGAAAGTTTTTTTAGCGGTTTACCCAGAACTTTCATGGAAGGGAGGGGGTGTTTGTGGCCCCCTTTCTTAACAGTCACAAACATAATTTTTCCCATTTTTTTTAATTGTTCCGATTTTTTTTAATCAGGATGAAAGGGGAAGTTGGCCCTTACCAACCCTGCCCACTGGCACACCTTTTTTTCCTGATAATAGACATTTTATGCTGTAAAGCATAAGCACAGAAAATACTAAATATGTACATGTTTACAGGCTAAAATCAAAGTGTTAGTTACTAATCAAAACTTAATGGCATAACCTATTGAATTGGTTTAAATTCAAATGCTTTCGAGTAATATTAAATTAAAACAATATTAACAAGGAAGCTAAAAGCAGACTTCATTCAGGTGATGCATGTTACTTTTCTATTCAAAACTTTTATCCTCTCATCTAATTTAATCTAAGAGTTAAAATGTCTGAAACCACAATCTTGCCTGAAGTTTTGTATGGATGTGAAATGTGGTTTCTTACACTAAAACAAAAACATAAATTACGTTTTTACAAGTAAAATCTTAGGAAAGATATTTGGGACTAAAGGAGATGAAATAACAGGTAAGTTGTGATGCTTACATAATACTAAATGGCATAAGTTATATTCATCCCCATATGTTGAGAACAGCGGCGACAATTAGGGGGGAGGCAGTTGCCCCTCACTTTTTGCCCCAGCGCTATGCCTCTTAGTGCCAAGCCTAGTCTACAAAGTCTAAACTGTCCTTGCCCCCCTGGTTTTGGCACCTGATTGCCACCACTGTATTAGGATAATTAAATCCAGAAGACTTGGATGGGCATGCCATGCACCATGCATGAGAAGAAAGAAAAGATTACAGAATTTTGTGTTAGGAAGCCTGGTCGAAAGAGAAGTGAGGGAATTGTTAAGGAATGTCAAAAGTGGACTGATCTTGCTTGGGATAGCTGCAGATGGAAGTCTTACATTGGTGCTGCAACATAACAACAACATATAAACCTTTGAGTGTAGGAATGTCAGTGTGTGCATTAGTTACTGAAGCCATTATTAGCCATACAGTAGTTCTGATCTGTATTTGAGAAATTCCTCACACACAAAAATGCTTGCATACAGGGGATTATGGTAGTTACATAGAATACAGAAATTTACAACATTGCTCCAAAAATATATATAAATATTTTTGCACCCTGAAGAGTTGAGAACTTGTTCTCCTGCGAACATTTAATTTCCACTTTCTATACTGCACTTGAATGGTAAAGAATCATGTGAATATCAAAATGGTCTAAAATTACACAAGAAGCACAATAATGTGCATAATTCCACTGTAACTATTGGAGATCGTTCACATTGTGTCGTTTTATTCTAAAATATTTCAATGAATGTCACACAGACAGATTAATGTGTTGATTAACTTTCCAAAAATGGCTACAGTTAAACTATCAAATCATCTACGATGAAAAACAATGGTTAAAGCTATGTCGAAATTAACCACACTGTTGTGTTTTTCATGAAATTAGAGTCCATTTTGATATGTCACATAAAAACCTTTCCATTTACGAAAAAACCTGACTAAGATGGCTACCATCCCTTTTCCTATATCATGTAAGGATAGTTGATTAGTCCCCCCCACCATGTGTATTTGCATCAATGGGTGTTTCCACACTTATATAATGCTATCCAAGGTTATTAATAACAAACTAAATTTACTTATGTCAACTGGAAGTTATCATTAACCCACATACCTGCCTCGCTGTCCTGTCCCTATCTCTACCTCGGGAGATGTTCATTTTGTCCTTCATAGTCTGGGGAGAAAAAAGAGTACATGAAATATTATGTGTGTCCAGAAAACACAAACTACATGAGTACATTACAAATTAGCATGCAATGTTAATATAGAACCATTGTCACTAACATTCTTGGCATTATTACGATTATACCTATTCTGAAAATCTGGATTCTTCTCAAAAAACAAATCGGGTAATGGCACATTATTTCAAAAACATTAATAACTATACCCTGTCCCAGCTAACTGTGGAGCAGGGCCATGCATAGCGGCAGAGGAGGGAAATCTAGTGGTGAAAGCGCAGCGTTGCCAACCAAACGGTCCTGAGCGTAAATGTACGGAAATTTCGTAACATTTACGGATGTACAGTACAGACCTTAGTACAGACCAATTTGCCATGTGCGTACGGTATTGTTGCTTTCAAAAGTTTGCAACAGTAGGGCACTATACCCGGTTCTAAGCCCTCATTTGAGGCTCAGTGTTGCCAACTCACCCCACGAAAATTTCACCAACTGATATTTTGAAGCCTTTCACGGTGTATGTTAATCTTACAAGCAGCGTTGCCAACTCGGGCGAGGCGTAGCTTTTTATGGTGTATGTTAACCTCACCAGCAGTGTTTCCAACTCGGCGTAGCCTTTCATGGTGTATAATTTTTTAGCTTTTTTTTGTGTGTGAGTGTACATGTGTTCGGGCGAGGCGTAGCCTTTTACGGTGTATGTTAACCCCACTAGCCTCAGCGTACATGAGAGTTCTGAATCTTTTTTTGAGGCTCGAATCATCATTTGAGGCTCGTCGTAGCCTTTTATGATGTATATTTTGAGGGCACAGAGTTGGCAACACTGTGGCCTATTACTGTAGCTTTTTATGAGGGGCCTATGTGCGCCCAGTGTTGCAAACTCTGTGGGCCCTTGTCGTAGTTTTTTATGATGTATATTTTGAGGACAGAGTTGGCAACACTGTGGGCCCTTACTGTAGCTTTTTATGAGGGGGGTCCATTGCCCTCTGTTTACATCTGGCAACACTGCCGTAGATTTTCTGACAGTGTTGTCAACCTACTGGGTTTTTTACTGTAAATTTTCATTAAAGGGCCTGAGGGGCCCATGTACCCTTTATGTTTGGCAACACTGTTGGGGGCCTAGTGTTGGCGACCTGTGGGCCCTTACTGTAGCTTTTTATGAGGGGGGTTTATTGTTTTTTTTATATTTGGCAACTCTATTGGATGTTTTTTTTTGAGGCTTGGGTTTTGCCAACCTATTCGAAGAAAATTCCACTATATGATCTTTCACTGGCTAAGCTAACCTACAAATAGGAATTGGCAGCACTGACGAGGCTCGAATTATTATTTGACGCTCGAATCATCATTTGAGGCTCGAAATCATTATTTGATGCTCAGTGTTGCCAACCTACTCTACGAAAATTTCACCAACTGATATTTTGAAGCCTTTCACGGTGTATGTTAACCTCACAAGCAGTGTTGCCAACTCGGGCGAGGCGTAGCTTTTTATGGTGTATGTTAACCTCACCAGCAGTGTTTCCAACTCGTCGTAGCTTTTCACGGTGTATAATTTTTAGCTTTTTATGCTGTACGAATACTGGAAGCTTGACAGTGACAACCAACAGAGTAGGTAAACCTACATCCAGGAACTGGCAACACTAGTTTCTGACAGTGAATTTGAAATAAAATATTAAACAAAATACATGAGTAAGCACTGTGGGTATTTTTTTTTTAAAAGAAGAAACGGACAAATAGTACCAGTGTTGTGCCCCCAACTCCAACTGGGCAACTGGGGGAAATAATTGTACAACAATTTGTACCTAATTGTACAATACTTGTACCTAATTGTACAACATACATATACACAGACATAAAAGAGAGAGCCTTCCCGTAACTTACTTCATGTACAATTTATATGATTTTACAACTGTGAAAAGAAAGCATATGTGTTCTGTATGCACACATTTATTCTTATTTTTCGAAGTTGAATGAAAGCACATGTTTTTACGTTCTCGTAATACTAACCTTGCTCCACTAATTTTAAATTGCTTCCATCCGCTTTTTTTCTGTGTTATTTCCGTATGCACGCAACATTCGCTTTCAATAGCATAATGAAACACAGAAGGAGTGTTAGTATAGCAGGCTCCGAGTTTACAATTTATTAAATTAAACAATAATTTATGTAAGAATATACTTGTACTTACCGAACACAAAATAATAAAAGCACATGTGAATGTTTGCGTGTGTTCATGTTATATGACGACTGAGTAAAAAAATAATGTTGACTCCCCGAAAGATAAAGTTCCTAGTTCGACATCAGATGCATGCAAATTTTATGTTTTGCTCTCCAAAATCTTGATTTTATGTTTGTGCTATTTGTCATACAGCAGAGGAGGAGGAGAAAGAGGGGGAGAGGAGAAGAGGGGAGAGAGAGAGGAGGTACTATCAGCGCCATCTATTAGTAAACAATAGAAATAAAAAGTAGGTCAAACTTTTTCAACACCCAAACATTTTAAACGTCCTCACGTAGTAATACGATCTAGCTGAAGACGTTTAAAAGAGTACTCTTAGTCGACGAAGCTAATTGCTAGGGCCCTTATATTACTAAAATATTCTTTAATTTGCATATTTCTCATACCGCCATATGTTGTTCTAGTTGACTTCTTCCAAAAAAATGCTAATTAGCGAGAGTTAATTAAGCAAGGCAAGTAAAAGAAGCAAAATAGAACAACATATGTGCCGGCGTGAGAATATGTAAAAATTCGATTCAGAGGTGGATCGAATTAAAATTGGGGGATATTTTGCATTTTTTCCCTATAATGTACAAAACATTTACCGTACATAATTTTTTCTATTTACAACAGTATAAAATAAGAGGAATGTGTGACAATATCCATATTAATTAGGAAGGTATGTTGTATGCTAGGTTAGCTAATTGCGTTTTTTTACAGCTTCACTGTATAGAGGGAGGATGGAAAAAAAGAGCTCTACGGAAACTGACGCTCTTAACAATATTGTACGCCCGTGAAAATTATATATAAATAAGACTTAAGCGTATTATCTGCTTTCATGTCAGATTTTGCCAACCTGTGAGCTGTAGTGTTTAGGTGACAAGCGACCTGCTCAAATATGATACTGTTGACAATATTGTACGCCCGTGAAAATTATATATAAATAAGACTTAAGCGTATTATCTGCTTTCATGTGAAATTTTACCAACCTGTGAGCTGTAGTGTTTAGGTGACAAGCGACCTGCTCAAATATGATACTGTTGACAATATTGTACGCCCGTGAAAATTACATATAAATAAGACTTAAGCGTATTATCTGCTTTCATGTCAGATTTTACCAACCTGTGAGCTGTAGTGTTTAGGTAACAAACGACCTACTCAAATATGATACTGTTGACAATATTGTACGTATATTGTATTGTATAGGAGACTAGAAGCATATAATTTGGCGAAAAAAAACCCAAGTAAGGTCATAGAGAATAGTTAAAAAAAAAGTGAACAATTATATTTTGCATTGCACAGCATTGGATATTAAATAACATACCCCCAAAAAATCTCTGCATTATGCGTTCTGTAAAAAATTGCCCTACGTGCCAAACTGCTGTGTCAAGTAAAAATTTTCAAAGGCACTGTCGTACTTGTGTGCCGGGAAAACAAATATGTGCGACCAAACTGTGCTCTAAGTGTGGAAAAAATATTTCTATTGCCAACTTCAAGCGACACCAGCTTACTTGCAAGAGCACTGGAACATCTCTACCGCAACCTTCCAAGCGAAAGGTAGAAGTAACCTCCCTCGATGCATCGCCACCTGCCAAACGCGTCAAGCTGGCGAAGAAAGCAGACCGGTTTGCGTTTGAGCATTTATTAGAAGACTTTAACATAACATCAGACAGCTTCTGCGATGTGCGTAGTTTTCTGGAGAGCGAGCGAGCTAAGATAATATCCATCCTCAACGATGCATTGGCTACACACTCCACTAAATTCTATGCTGTGCTATGCTGCAAGTATAAGAAACCGTCTGATGAAATATATAAATTCTTCCATGCCACAAAAGCAAAAACACTGCATCAGGTAGATGTCACTGACCTCGACAGCATCTACGACAAGTTTGTCGAGGAGCTTGTGGCAAAGCACGAGGAGCATCAGGCTGAAGGCTCGGGCGGTTCGCTGTGTGGCGACCCCCACGAACTTTGTCTGAAACTTAACAAATTCCTGCCACTGGCAGGGTCTAGCTATATTGCCCTGCCACCCGAGGTTGAAGCAAGGAAAGCTGTTCTCAATATTCAGAACAAAGACACCAAATGCTTCCTCTGGTCGGTGCTGGCAGCATTGCACCCTGTTCACTGGAAAAACCACTCGTACCGTGTTAACCACTACACGCAGTATGAGTCGGAACTGGAGGATGCAATGGCCGGGATTGCCTACCCTGTAGAAGTCTCGCATATTCGCAAGTTTGAGGTTTGTGCTCGTGACTTGTTGGGTCTGCAATTAGCCATCAATGTTTACGGTCTCACCGAGAACAAACATGAGGTCCACCCCATCCGGGTGAGCAACGTGAGCAACAACAACGAGGCACGAGAAATCAACCTCCTGCTCATCAAGGACGAAACCCATCACCATTACACCCTTATCCGTTCCCTCTCTCGGCTTGTTTCGAGCCAACGGAGCAGTGATAGTCACCATGTCGAGGTGTGTCGCAGGTGCCTGTCCACTTTCGACAACCAAAAACAATATAAATTCAAACACTCTCGAGGACCCAACATTGCTGCTGAGAAGCTAGCTCGCCACATGCTCTACTGTGGTACCAACAAGCCTGCACGAACTATCCTGCCCGAACCTGGTGCAGTAGAGTGTTTTCGCATGCACAGTGCTATGGTGAAGCATCCTGCCTATATTGTAGCAGACTTCGAGGCTTTTCTTCAACCTCTGTCTAACTGCCATCCCAACCCCGAAACATCCTCTACTATTCCTTTCCAAATCCACGAGGCCTCGAGTTACTCCTATGTTGTGGTGTGGCGAGACCAACATATTGCCTCCGAGCCCTATGTGTATCGCGGTCCCGACCCGGTCAAACACTTCCTGGAGAGAATGCAACAGGAAGGCATCAAGATAGGGAAGATGCTGTTGACCCCCAAGCCCATGCTGCCTCTGTCTCCGGAAGACAAGCATCAGCACGAAATAGCTCTAAATTGTCCTGTTTGCAACTCAGTCTTCAATAACGATAACAAAAAGGTCCACCACCATGACCATTATGGGACCGGAAGCTACATTGGCCCGTGGTGCAACAGGTGTAACTCGAGAGCCAGGGACCCGCGCTTCATACCGGTTTTTTTTCACAATGGCTCGGGATATGATTTCCATCACTTGGTCACACATCTAGGGTACGACAATGCAAGAATCAATGTCCTGGCACAAAACGAGGAGCGTTATATTAGCGTCAGCAAGTGGGTACCGATCCCCGACTCAAAAAACAGGAGCATCGAGCTTCGGTTCCTCGACTCTCTGAGGTTCCTCCAGGCAAGCCTCGATGCTCTTGCTGAGAAGCTCAGAGACGACCAACTAGCCATTACCACATCAAGTTTCCCGAACTTAGATGTCACACTCATCAGACGTAAAGGGGTCTACCCCTACGAATACGTCACAGACCCTTCCAAGTTCGAAGAAGAGTTGCTGCCTCCCCAGGATAAGTTCTACAGCCAGCTGAGAGGTTCAGCTATTACCGACGAGGAGTACAAGCATGCTCAGTCTATGTGGGTCGAGTTGGGTTGCCGAACTTTCGGTGATTACCACGATGCATACCTGAAGCTTGATGTGACGCTTCTTGCTGATGTGTTCCAGGCGTTTCGGGCGACTGCGATAAACATTTACAACCTGGACCCTGTATATTTTTACAGCCTTCCTGGACTGGCATGGTCGGCCATGCTTCTGCTGACTAAAGTTAAACTTTCACTTATCTTCGATGTTGATATCATGCTTTTCATCGAGAGAGCTATCCGGGGCGGCATGGTCCAAGTGTCGCAACGCTTCGCACACGCCAACAATCACCACATGGCCACTGGTTACGACCCCTCCCAACCATCAAGCTACATCATGTACACTGACGTGAACAACCTTTACGGGCACTCCATGATGCAGCCACTCCCAACAGGACAGTTTGAGTGGGTTGATCCTTTATACCACGACATCGAAAAAGAGTGCGACGAGTTTGGGTTTTTTGCCGAGGTGGACCTTGACTTCCCCGAGAAGCTGCAGGATACATTCTGTGACCTTTCGCCTGCTCCGGAATTCAAGTGTCCACCTGGCTCGGATCAACCGAAGCTCGTCATGGACTTGGAGCCCAAAAAACGTTATGTGCTACACTACCGGAACCTCCAGTGGTTAATGCAGCAAGGGGTCTCGGTCAAAGCAGTTTACCACGTGCTCTTGTTCAGGCAGTCTCCATGGTTGAAGCCGTACATCAAACTGAACACCAAACATCGCACTGCTGCCACTTCGGAACTTGATCGCGATTTTTTCAAATTAATGAACAATGCGGTATTTGGGAAGACCATGGAGAATGTGCGAAATCACGTTGATGTGAGGTTGGTGACGAAGAAAACACAGTGTCGTCGACTTGTTGCAAGCCCGCTGTTCAGCTCTCGAACAATTTACAACGAACAGATGTCTCTGATTCACATGAACCGGGGCGAGGTGCTACTCAACAAGCCCATCTATGTGGGAGCTGCAGTTTTGGATCTGAGCAAGTTGTGCATGTTCGAGACATATTACGACATACTACGTGCACACTACAACCACAATATCTCGCTCCTCTACACAGACACAGACAGCTTGGTGTACCATGTTCGCACGGCCGATGCGTATGGTGATATAGCCAAAGTTCCAGCTCTTGTCAAGCTCTTCGACACATCGGGCTATCCCCAGCCAAACCGGTACGGCATCCTGCCCCGAAACAAAAAAGAGCCCGGCAAACTCAAGGACGAGAAAGACGGGGATGTGATTGTGGAGTTTGCTGGACTTCGTGCCAAAGCCTATGCGATCCGGGCTGAGGGTTCTGTAACAAAAAAGGCAAAGGGTGTAAGCAGGCAAGTGGTTCGGGAGCACCTCAAGTTTGAGGATTACCTCGAGTGCCTCAGAACAAAATCGCCCATTCTACAAAAAGAGCATCGTATCCAAAGCGTCGATCATGTGCTTACAACTAATATTGTCAGGAAAGTTGCTCTGGATGCACACGACGACAAGAGGTGTATTCTTGAATGTGGGGTCCATACACTTCCGTGGGGCCACTATCGCCTGCAAACTAGTAAGGCCTGCCCAGAGTGCAACAAAAAGTAATAGGCAATGCAAAATAAAAAAAAATCAATTTTAATTTACTTCAACTTCCTCGATTACATGCATGGCACAGCAAAATTAAACTTCTGGGAAACTGCTTATTGTAGTTTGTACTTGTGTATATAAAATTCCACATTTCTTATTGTGTGCTATTTTTTTAATTTTTTTTTTGTATCTAAAACTGTTCAGTTACTCTTTCATTCTTGACGTCATACACAAATGTTTTCTCTGCAATAAGAATGACGCTGCACAGAGTATCTGCAGGCAAGGCGTCGTGGAACTCGCATACGATCTTTATGTTGGTACGATCGTTGACAACCACCTGCTTCCTCTTAGATGTGTTGATGACGAACATGGGTCTGCGAGCTATGAACTCGTTGGGGTTGTAGTACACGTCCACATTGCTGGAGGTCACTCTCTTGTAAGCTGTGTACGCCTCGTAAAGTTTCAGGTAATCGTTGTTCGTAATGTTTAGATTGTAGTTCTCGCGTGGGAAAACTTCATTCCTGCCATTTTTGAGGTAAACATTCTTAATTTTGCAATTATCGAACTGGCTAGAATCTTTCTCTTGGTTATTATCTTTCCCTGTCTGGAAGAGCACGACGGTAAACTCTGGCATATCGTACCGGATGCTGTTGAACTGCGTAGTAACATCAAATTCAAAATGGTTGCCGGAAGCAGGTTTCTGCACGCACTGGTAGCCGTAAAATTGGATGGGTACTTGGGGGTTCTTCAAGATGTCGGCTTTGTACTTGAGACCGTAATTAGATTCGTATTCTACCACAGGCATGCGCAGCTCCATGGACTGGATGACGCACTTGGCAGCGTCGGGTAGTGTGTTGGCAAGTGCTGTACCGTCTGCACCCAAGGTGCTGTAACGCATCAGCACATCGTTGTCGTTGGCGCTTCTGCGAAAAGTGACGCGTAAACCACCCTTCCACATAATCTCCGTGTAGTCGGAGAAAAAGCCTGGAAGCAAGCGCATGGGAAACAGTACTGTGTGGCTTCGAGTTTTGATTTTTGTACCTGCTTCGAATCCCCCTGCCTGGTAGTATGCTGCATCGGTCTTGGAGAGCTTCAGTGTTCCCACAGCTGTAGAAGTAATCCCGGGGTAGTCAACCCTATCGATGACGGTGCCATGCTTTCTAACTTCCACTTGCGAGAACAGATGCGGTACAAAATTGTCCACAAGTTTTAAATTTGCATTGGCGTTAAATGCTTCCCCGTTGTCTCTCTTCACCACATCAAACTTGATATACAAATCAGCTCTGTGAGGGTGAATGAACCCATCCCCGACGTCCACATCGTATTCAATCTCCCTGTTCGGTTCGTTCAAATTGGCGAACGTGCGACGATTGGGTGGGAAGGACTGCAACTCGTAACTTTCGATTTGCTCCATGATTGTTATTTATTATACGTTAATCTCCACGACGGCGGTGGTAGTAGCTCCGGCAAAATTCACCACCTCCCCCTTCTCGTTTGACACTGCCAATTCTATGTTGTCTATGCGATTACGAGATATGGGGAAGTATATCGGTGGTGAGGGTGTGTATATAATCGGTTCCATGAATTCAGAGTTTGGTTTGAACGTAGCGATGATACCTGTCTGCTTGTGGCTGCCTGGGATGCCATCCGAGGATTTGGTGATCATGCCTTCTGCCACGTTGCAATGTATGTTCAGAGTCTCGATGGCTAGAAATTTAGGAATGTTGGCACCGATGTGCTTGATGCCAGGTTCGAGCTTTGTGTTGTTCTCGAATCCCAGAAGCTCTCCAACAGTGCCTAGGTCTACTGTTTCCGTAGCAGACACAATTTCAACTCTGTGAGTTACAGAATTTTGAGATAGCAGTATATTTCTTGGCAATTGGGCTTGCAAGGTAGACAGATTGTACTGTCCTGGCGTGATAACTATTTTTTCATTTCCAACAGTAATTTTGTTATTGTGCTCCGTGACATTGGGTATCAGGTACATGCTGTAGAATGCACGAAGAGCAATAGATTTAGGATAGATGATGTCGTCATGCAACGCGAGTTTCAAGACCGAAGTCTCGCTGGTAAGATGGAACACTCCCATGGTGTTTTAGGTACCACAATGCTTTTTGAAAATGCTCCACTGAGGGGTTATTTATTTTAGACATGTATGCGAGAACGGAAAGGCATAGGTGGCCGCAGTTAACATCGGTGAAACCCTGGATGCGTTTGTCATTGTAGTAGAGGTTGGCAACACTGAGATACTTCACCAACCTGGCAGGCGGTGTGCCACCGAACGAATCGAAAACAAATGCTTTGTCATCGTCAATTTTGAGGTAGCATATCCAATGTGTACCAGGATTATTGTAACTGTCCAGGTTGACCACGCCATACTCCTTTTTCTTCACAGCAGAGGGTAGAGAATCGGACATGAAAACACCCCTAAAGTTCCTTATTCCCAACAGTTCGATCAGAGATTCAATATCGAAGTTGGACAGGACTTCTTCTTTTTTTTATATTTCTTCAAAGCATCGAGGTTGTTTTTTCGCTTTTTGGTCACACCTTTCCCCTTCTTTTCCATAGCCAGGTTGTGACGTTTCTGTTCTTCCAGCTCGGCCTTGTTCTTTTTTGCATCGATGACGGTTTTGGCAATAGCAGCACTGCCTCCTGCCAAGCTGCCCACTGCACCCAAAGCTGCCAAGATGGCCGGAATGCTGAATATGAAACCTCCAATCTTCTGCTGCTTCCGCGAATGCTACAACTTTTTCAATTGTGGAGTGCTGAGCAGCAATTTCATTCCGTGTCCTTTAGACAAGCATGAATGTTTCTTCTCGCGTTGTTTTTTGGTGAGTAACCCATCGAGGGCACCCAGCGTTTTCAGATTCGAATATGGTATCTGGTACACGACGCCCTTGGCCTTCATGATGTAATTTTTTTTTTTACGGTATGTTATTTTATATATGTTCAGAGATTTTTTGTTTTCCCTCCCGTGTAATTTTTTTACGGTATGTTATTTATATATACTTTGCAGCTATTAAACAAATTCGATTATGTGCTTTGTTTTCTTACCAAGAAGTTCTTTTGTCCCCTTGTACACGATTCGAGTTGTGTTCTCGATTAAAATGGATAGCTTCTCGTCGGATAACATGCTAGCGTATCGATCTGGCGAAAATAGACTGTATTGTCCGTTGAGCAACAGACGTACTTTAGGACCAAACTGGGTTGCAACAATTGAACCAGAAGTTATTGCATAAGGTTTGTCCACTTCCAATTCCTGAATTTTTATATATTCGACTGACAAATTTAGCATTTGTTTTAATGCCTGGACGTCACTAATTTTTTCACTCATATCGAAGAAATATTTTTTTTGGTCTCGTAGATTTTTTACAGTGTGTTATTTATAGAAAAAAATTTCGGCATTGCCTAATGCGATCAAGTGATCGATGATCCTGCTGGTTTCAGCATTTGAAGCATACCAGTCGTCTGTATATCGTCTCCTCCCCTGTCTCCACTCGTGAAGTTCGTCCATCTTATCAGCCAATTTTTCATCAGCAGCCCGAAAAAGAGCATAGGGAGAAGAAGAAGATTTTACACCGCTTATTTTTCTCAGATGATCCAGAAGTAGCATTTCACAGGGCAAGCGAAATTGTGCTGTTATTTTAACTAAATCAATAAGCTTTTTAACATCCTCGTGACTATCGTCGAAAGTAAATGTAAATATTTTGTATAACACTTCTGTTGGTAAGTCTGTTATATGCGTAGACTTCTTTTACTGTATGTTATTTAATTACAGCCCCCACCCCAATTTTCGTTTTGTATTCAAGGCAATGGTCGTGCCCAATGCTGCAACCCGTTCACCCAGCGAGGCGTCTCTGCTGACGAGTCTCCCGAACGCGGCATGCTCCAATTTTCTATCAGCATCGTGACGCGCATCTAAATTCGTATATGTGTTGTAAGCAATGTCGTGATCCTTGCATGCAGCATCCAGCAGATTTACCCCCTTGTCTCCTCTCTCCAGTCGCCGTTCCAGTTTAGTACCCGGTCCGCAGTATTGGTAACCTGGTAGGTGCATCTCGAAGGGTAGCTTGTTGATGATGTCGTTCACGAGACCTCGACCCTCGGCCACATTCCAGAATTTGGGAGGCAGGGTGTTGATGATTTTGATAAGGTAACCTATACCTTTGTTGTCGTTGACAATAAAGTTGCTAAGCTTGCTGCTAATCATGTCCATGATGCCCACCTTCTCGTTGTGGAAGTTGCGATTGCCTGCATTTTCTTCGCCTGCGATAACCAGCAATCGATCTACAAGCTTCCTTACGTCGTCTACCCAAACAAACTCTTTAGGTAGGGTATTGTAGAGTTTGACACCGCTGCCAGTCTTGAGCTGGTTCCATATTGGCTTGATGAGGTTCCTGTATTTTTCTCCACTGCTTGATTTTACGCGATTCTGTGTTGCATCGTTGTTTTGGTACAGGGCATCCGTCATGATTAAAATTTCTGTGTAACTTTGGTAATCCTCGTCTGTGTAATCTTTAGGTTGCTTTTTGGTGATAAGTTCCCACAGGCCCACAGTGCCAGGATACCTAGTCCAGCTGTTCTTCTCGCCCAAATTAATTTTCACGTCGTCACCTTCGAACGTAACTTTTGACTTTCCAATTTTCCAAACCACACCCTCGTTAGGTTCCACAGAGGGGTACAATCCAAACACCTCGTCCTTTTCAAATTTCCCGGTGCTCAGGTAATCTCTCGCCAACGGACCTAATTCAACTACCTTGTCCGAAGAGGTACTGCCTAGAACCTGACGTCTCAGAGGTGCAGCTCCAAGTTCGAACGGGGTAGTGTGAATACTGGATATCGGTGTAGGCACAGCATAATTTCGAGCAGCAAGTGGCACGAGCTCGTTGATTAAATCTTTATTTTGCTCGGTAACATCTTTGATGTCTTTACCTAGTCCACTTATAGCATCAATAATAGGTTGGTCCTATCGCTTTTTCTCTTCGTAAATTCCGCGATTCTCTGATTTCCAACCCCTGAAGCGTTTGGCCAGGTAGTCGCGCAGCTTCAAGTTGTCGTCTGCGAGTTTGCGTTTCATTATTTGTTATTTATAATACGTCAAGACGTTTCTTGTAACGTCGCAACGTTTAGAAAGTTGTTTATTTTGTTTCTGTATTTTCCGTCATTGGGTTTCCTCGTCATGTCTATCGTGGCGAATCCGAAATCATCTTGATTCCAGCATGAAGAGCAAAATTTGGAAAACTGATTGTAGTTCATGTCCCCGCCTACATAATCATCGTAAGCATGTTTTAAATTGGTGTGGTCTTGACGAAACAAGCAAATAAAATTAGCGTTGTCTCGGAGAAGCTGCTTGGGAATTTTAGAAAAAGTCTGAGCAAGGTAGAAGCAGTCCATGCCTCTGTGCCGCCCCTGTGTAAAAAAATTGCGAATTTCGTTATGGTTCTCCAGGATGACATCGTCGAAGACCACCACCGAATTTTCATGGCAGCAGTCTAGTGGCATTACTTCGGAGGCAAAAGTAGCTATGCTCAGCCCTTCGTACAGTTTTGTCAGCTGTTGATATTTTGCTTGCTCCAAACTTTTGGAAAAAACATACAAGTGCCTGTTCTTCCAATCTAACCAGTCGGGAGCAAGAAGAAAATTATCAATAAGTAAAGTTGTTTTCCCACACCCTGAAGGTCCGACAATAAGGCTGCGAATGTTGTCCGGCAACAATTCGCCGTTTTTCCTAGCCTGACACTCCGGGGGAAAATCTGGCAGTCGCCTCACCACATCCCAAGCACCCGTTACACAATCACCTCGTTTGCGTCGATCCAACTTTTTTCCTCGAGTCCCAACCATTTCACCAACAGTTTGTCACCTTTTCTACGTAATACTTTTTCGATAAGATACGTATTGGGGTATTTTGTTTTAGAGAGTTCCTCCTCGTAGAATCGCCCTTTCAAAATTTCGTCGCGATTATCTTTTATTATATACGTGTGACGGTTACCGGGTAACAATCGAGCAACAGTGAAAAGTTCCGTACTCCAGTTTTTGGTAAAGCCTTTTTCAACCATGCGCTTAAATTTACTAATTCTTACTTGGTCTCCAATTTTGAATTTCGGTTTTTTGTTAGTGGGCCGGTACTTGGGGCAATAAACAGTAGAGATCAATTGTGCCTCATCAGACTTGCTGACATCGGCAGGCTTCATGCGTATCGTGCTATGCAAACTGTGATTATAGTCGTTTACGAGTTCCGGAAGCACATTGACCCACTTGTGGTTACCTTGAAGCGTGAATCGTTTCCACATGCGTGTTTTGAGAGTACGGTTAAAACGTTCCACTATGCTGGCTTTGATGTGACTGAAAGTCGAGTAATGTTGAATATTTTGCTTCTGAACAAACTTGAAATATCGAGTTGTAAAATTCCTTTCCGTTATCCGTTTGAAGAAATCGAGGTCGCCTGCCACTTTCATTGAAAATAGTTTTGAATGCTTCCATTACGCACACACCTGTTTTAGCCTTGAGGGGCAAAGCCCACGCAAATTTTGAAAATGTATCTATAACAGTAAGAAGATACTTGTATCCTTTGTTGATTTTATGTAAATTTTTTAGGTTGCCGCTACTCATTTCCACAAGGTCAGCCTGCCAAAGGTCATCCACGCCTTTGGTCACCACCGCCAATCGTTTGTAGTTTCGTCGTGCAGGTTTATGCAGCTCGTTCACGATACCCTGCCTAGACATGGCGCGAAAATAAGAATATAGCCTGGATGGGATTTCTGGCTGCAGACAATGCTGGGTTTTCTATATACAGCTTGTCACCTATTTCTATGTCGATAATTTGAGTGGCATCTTCGGCATAGGCAGTCTCGCGACTTTCGGGGTGTGTGAAATCGACCAGCTCAACTCCTCTTATTTTAGGCTCGTCGCTAATGTTCGTTATGGTCATGGTTGGGTAGTGGGTTGCATGAGGCAAAGACCAGTAGGAAACCTTGACGAACTGAAGTGTGCCAGCAAGGAAAAATTGGTGATAGGCTTTTGCAGGAGTCAACATGTAGAGTTTGTAACCTGGATTGAAAGGTGAGGAGAACTCTCTGTTTGGTATGCTGTACAGTTCGATGACAATCGTAGACTTGAGATTGTCGATGCTGGCGTTCAGAGTATTCACGTTAATTCGAACCTCGGTCTCTATATCCTCCAATCTGCCATTCACCGATTCCAGGTGTTCCTCGATAGCATGAACAACAGTGTCGTAGTTTGGTTTGATCTTTACATCGACAATAAGGCTCTTGAATTTTTCATTTAAGTCATGTAGTTGGGTGCTGAAATTAGCTATAGTCGATTCCTGACTTGCCTCGATACTTCCAATTTGCTCTTTCACGCTGGCAATAATCTGCTGCAGGCTTTCTACAAGCGTCAACTTGGAGCTCTGTATTACAAGGTCGTGGACCTGGGTTCTAATTTCCGCAAACAATTCATGCAGCTCGGTGATGTTCTGGTTGGTAGCTAAAGTCGCGACAGACCCCCGTATCGATTCAATTTCGGATTGGATGTTTTTGATGTCGTCGGATTTGAGTATTCGGTTGAGAGTTCTCTTCACGCTTTTCAGTTCCTGAGAAGTAGGCAGGGTGGCCACCGTGTTTTGGAGCGATTCCAAAGCTTTTTTCACCGCGTCCAACTCGGAGGCATCGGCAGCAGCACGTATGTCTTCTTGCAGTTGCGTTATGTCATCCTGGGTGGGGGTAGATTGTTGCAGGGTTTCCAACTTAGTCTGTATGTCGTCGATCAAGTGATGGAAATGAGACAACTCGGATTCTGCATTCAGATTTTCCAGTTTGGCGATTTGCTGTTGGACGTTGGCCAGTGTATCCCTGATGCCCGGCAGTTTGGTTTCCAGCTCATCGTGAACGTTCGCCAGATCATTTCTAATAGCAGCAAGAGCATCCTCAATATGGGTTATGGTGCCTTGCAGCTTCCCGAAATCCTCGTAGGTCTCAAGTTGGAGTTTGATGTTGGCCACGCTACGGGCAATAGCGTTCAGTTCGCTGGACGACGGTAGATTGTTGATAAAATCCTCCAGCGTTTGGAGTTTAGTTTTTACTTCGTTGATGGCCGCATGCAAAGCATCCGTTTGAAGCTCAGCCTTGATGCTTTCCAACGTAGGGATTTCGAAAGATTGAAACTGTTCGCGCAATTTAGCAATACTAGCGTTCACGCGATCGTAGTCGCCTTGTGTTTTAATGCTTTGGATGATAGTTTGCAGTTCGGTCTGGATGTTGCTTGTTTGATCCTGCAAGCGTTGTTTCAGCTGTTCAACGTCTGAGGTTTGCGTTTGTTGCAGCTTCAGAAGTTCGTTCTGCAGATTGCCCACACTCAGTGCCAGCTTGTCGAGATTGTCTATCGACGCGAGGTCGGTGTATTTTTGCAGCAGCGATTTTAGCTCTGCATCAATCTTGAGTACAGGGTCCAGGCACTGAGACTGCAAGCTGGCTATCTCGGTCTGGAGGCTGGAGTTGAGCGTGGACTGTAGGGCCTGCAAATCGCTTCGCAGCTTTTTAACCCTGACGTCGAGCATGAGAAGCTCGTCGCCATGGTCGTCGCGTTTCGTGTGGCCAAAAATATCGTTAGGCATTATTGTTGTTATTTATTATAGGATAGCTAATTTTCATTTCTATGAAAAGAGGGATGAGTTTGTCGTAGTCGTCCAAGAGCTCTATATACAGACGATCGCCAGCAGATACATCGTACGTGGTGGCACTGTTCATCCTATCGTGTTTGATGCGATAGATGTTCCTGCCAGAAGAAATTTTGGCCTCTCCTTTATTCTCGGGATTCATGTCAAACTGCAGTTTGCCGGAGATGGGGAACTGGTAATAATTCAAGTTGTTGTTGAATATGTAGAAAGTCTTGCCCACATCCTCGTCCTACTGGGTCAGAATGCTATTCAAGTGTATAATCAACAAACCGTTGAGTTTAGATAATAGGGAGGGCAACAGGTCCAAGCTCGCAGGTGGCGACGGTGCACTTTGGGCGAATGCCTCCATAGCCTGCTTCCTGAAGCCAAACAGGTTCATAGGCATTGTTATTTTATTTTATATTTAGCGATTCGTTTTCGAGCCTCAAATGATGATTCGAGCGTCAAATAATAATTCGAGCCTCAAATAATAATTCGAGCCTCGTCGGTGTTGCCAATTCCTATTTGTAGGTTAGCTTAGCCAGTGAAAGATCATATAGTGGAATTTTCTTCGAATAGGTTGGCAAAACCCAAGCCTCAAAAAAAAACATCCAATAGAGTTGCCAAATATAAAAAAAAAACAATAAACCCCCCTTATAAAAAGCTACAGTAAGAGCCCACAGGTCGCCAACACTAGGCCCCCAACAGTGTTGCCAAACATAAAGGGTACATGGGCCCCTCAGGCCCTTTAATGAAAATTTACAGTAAAAAACCCAGTAGGTTGACAACACTGTCAGAAAATCTACGGCAGTGTTGCCAGATGTAAACAGAGGGCAATGGACCCCCCTCATAAAAAGCTACAGTAAGGGGCCCCACAGTGTTGCCAACTCTGTCCTCAAAATATACATCATAAAAAACTACGACAAGGGCCCACAGAGTTTGCAACACTGGGCGCACATAGGCCCCTCATAAAAAGCTACAGTAATAGGCCACAGTGTTGCCAACTCTGTGCCCTCAAAATATACATCATAAAAGGCTACGACGAGCCTCAAATGATGATTCGAGCCTCAAAAAAAGATTCAGAACTCTCATGTACGCTGAGGCTAGTGGGGTTAACATACACCGTAAAAGGCTACGCCTCGCCCGAACACATGTACACTCACACACAAAAAAAAGCTAAAAAATTATACACCATGAAAGGCTACGCCGAGTTGGAAACACTGCTGGTGAGGTTAACATACACCATAAAAGGCTACGCCTCGCCCGAGTTGGCAACGCTGCTTGTGAGGTTAACATACACCGTGAAAGGCTTCAAAATATCAGTTGGTGAAATTTTCGTGGGGTGAGTTGGCAACACTGAGCCTCAAATGATGATTCGAGCCTCAAATGAGGGCTTAGAACCGGGTATAGTGCCCTACTTGCAACGCTTGCAGAGTGAAGCAGGAAATCGGGTAACTCGAGTCACCCATTATGCAATCCCTTTTCTCTCACTGTTCATTAGTGGAGCCGTCTCGCGTCACTACTTGCGCAGAGACTTGTTCTCGTTCGCCTGGTCTACGGTTAGCTGGTATGGACTGTACTCATGTCAGCTGATAATATACTTTGCACACTTTGCTAAAACTCTCTCAATCTCAACAACAGGCAAAGCACCCCTTTTTCAATAATTCATACTGTAGTTACAAGGTTTGACAATGGAAGACTAGTTTCTGGCAAATAACACTGGATTAGTGCCTTTCTACTTTAATAATCATGTTGTCTGTGCTCAATGAGGAGCAGAAGATTAGGAGGGAGGGGGTGATACCATCCACCCCATTGGGAAAATTTCCACAAAGCATTCTCCTTGATTCATTTCACCATGTTCAACCATTCTAGCATCCGCTTACGGAGACTATTGCTCGAGCGAACATCCCCCTTACCTAACAATTTCCATTTCAAGCAAACCCTGCATGTTGTCATGAAAAATGCGAAGTAAGTCTGCCTAGGTATGGTGTTACCCTATTATACCTGTTATAACACTCTCACATGCATTCTTGTTGAACTCAATTACTGTTTTTAAAAATATATATGTGAGTATTCTGAAGGTATGTGCATATCATGTAAAGCATACAGAACATCAAGTTGAACAAATTTTGTCACTCATCAAAAGTGCAAGTCTGTTCCTGACATTTGAAGCAGTGTTTTTTTTTGGGGGGGGGGGCTGCCTTGATTGTCTCCTCTGGGAAAAATCCAAAGATACCCATGGTTACTGACCCATATGCAACCCAATGGGGCAGTTCTGTTTCTTGGGCGGCTCGGCTGAACACAAAGTAATTAAGAATTTGTTCTTGAATGTCGCTTTTTTGCAACTTTTTGGCTAATCGCGATAATGAGCAGGGTGGTGTTATTGATGAAGGGATATTTCCACAGAACATAAATGCCGACACAGAACCTGGGAACTTAGGTGGTGATATCAAAAGAGCTCTTAGCCACTACGCCGACACAAATTAGTTAATTATACTAACAGGGCTCAAGGTAAAATTTTCACGAGGTGAATTTTTGGCACGCTCCTTATTTCCCCCCGAAATCCTACAAATATCTAATTTAAATAGAGTATAGTGGTAATTAATTTTACTTCATTAGCAGGATTAAACATCTTGTATAATAATATTATATACCTAAAAATTCATCTTCTGGGCTTCTACCTCCGCTTTTTCGCCTTTAGAAGGTGGCTGCTCATAAGGGACGAGCCCCCCCCCCGAAATAAAATTCTGGCTAAGGGCTTGCCTGCCACCCCCTTAACTTTCCACCACCCCTCAATAAAAAAAACATGACCACGTTATATATTTACGGTTTTAACGGAAATAATAGCCTTATTTTTTAAATACCTTAGAACACGTTTATTGTAGGCATGTATTTATTTAATACCTGCATAATGCTATAACCTCTTAGCTTAAATTACTACATGAATCTGCAATATACTTATTGTGTTTTGCTGCAGTAACGTCAATTAATTTTTTTCTCTGCAGACACAAATTCAACTCTTTTTTAAAAAAACAAATAGTCACGCTCACATAATCAAAAATAAGGAGGTGTTGCTAGTCAAGGGGCAGCCCTTAAGCCGCCCCTAACAACTATCAATAGATGTTCACTGAACCTATACTCCATGAGGTCTTAGAAAGATCACTTCGCGGGCTTGCAGCAGACGACAATATGGGGGTGTGTCTGTGAGAACCAATCAGGTCCGCGAATGAGCGAGCCTGGTTGCCACAGCTAGTTCGCTGCACCCTTCTGGAAGGGTGAGTGACCTCTGCCTCTTGCTACCTCGGCCTGTTTTCTTCGGCTGAGGAGCAGACGACACGAGAGTATCGGCAATAGTGTGCGAGCGATGTCTGCTGTTAGCCCGCGAAACGCTCATTCTAAGGCCTCCTGCAGTTATAGTGGGTGACGGTTTTAAATACTATTATTTGCCGCCAATGAGAAAATTCGTTACGTCGGCACTTGATGTGATGGTCTAGTTGTGTGTGTTCTTATCTGCAAGCAGTTGTAACAAAGAACCGGAAAATGATCATTAAGGGGGAAGGTGTCTGTTGATGGCATCACACCTCTGTGGTGTTTTCCTGGAAGACACTATAAAACAAGCTGGCGTGCTCATCATTTAAAGATTAAAGACAATGTTATCTAACATGTGGAATGTGATAGTTATCTCAACAAATATATCTACACAAACAGGAAAAAGGGTATAAATACGTACCTTGACCTCCTCCCTCGTCTGGTCTATGAAATTCCTCCGACAGGTGAGTTCCTTGTTGTCAATCTTGAACTTGTTCGGGTTCTTCTCGACGATAAGTGAGTCTGAGTTAAGGTTGATAAACGCTGGGGATGCACAAAGACAAACAAGCAAAGATAATGCAATGAAGAACCCCAAATGCATTTCCAAAATGAGCAGCGCCGCCGCCAAAGACAAGCAATCGTGGGTTGACAAGTTGGACAACATTGTCGACCCTTCTGCATGCACCTAGGTGCAGGACCACAGTTGGCGTGCCGGCGAGGCATATTGGCATAATCATTTCCGTGTGGTACTTGGGCTCCCAAGGTGCCTGAGATATTCCCAAGGAATGGCAGCAAAGACCCTATTGTTTTACAGGGCGATGGACTGATGCCGGTTTTGCTTCACGCCCTGGGAAAGTTCGTTGACAGCAGTGTTGCCACATGAATATAAATTTCCCTTTTGCAGGGAAATTCGGAGCGAACAAGTTAAAGACAAATTAGATGAAAAATACCAAAATTTATGGAATTCAATATTAGTACAGATCATGGGTGCACCAAAAAGGGGGGGGGGGGGGTATGGGGTTCATGTAGTACACAAAATTATTTCTTCCCACAATTTCATAATGGAAAATTTCTCATCCATGTATCATTTTCAAATAACAGGGATCACTGTTTGCAACGGCACAGCAGCATTTATCAATTGTTGTACGTGTATCCTTTTGCAGAACTTTCGATTAATCTCGCACTAAAGTTGTTGCTCGAGAATAAGAATTACGCGTTTTTGTTAAAACCCTCACATACAAAATTCCTGGGTGTGCATATGGTACAGATTATTAGGTTCCAGTTTCATATCTATAAATTGATATGAGTATAAGCCCATACTGATTGACATGCTTAATGTTACTTCGCATTTGTCACTGTTGGCTAATCGCGAAGATGAGGATGAAAGGTAAAATGAATTTGGTCAAATCACAATACATATGGACAGGACACCACACGAGCCCCACAGAGAACTATATTGGTTATATAAGCCAAGACGCCAGAGCCTCGTTTGTCTGCAAAATGCAGTTCAGGATGTACTACGTGAGAGAGGGGTTGACATTTGGGTGACTACACCCCTAAAGCCTACATGTCTATGTTTTTTATTGTTTATTTTACGTCACTTTTATTACACCTTTGGTGTAAATAAAAATAAGGATGAATGATGAAGTTATGAAACATCCTTGCCTGGCCAGAGTTCGAACCTGGGACATTTGGCCTAGGGATCTGGTTATGAGCGTGTATGCTATTGATGTGTTTAACATGTATCAACATGAGCCAATTAAATTTACCACAAACACCAATTATTATATGATTTCTTTATATGGAGCTGAAAATCCCTTTTGCGGCCTATGTGGCAACACTGGTACACAGTCGGCACGCTACATGTCTTGAGTTAGACATCTTTCATCCTGGGAGTATTTTCATCTCCTTGATATTTCACATGCGCCTACAACGATTATACAACCAAGTTCCTTGTTCATACAGTGCAATTCTAGTTATAACGGGCATTTTAAGGATACAACGTAGCATGTACAAAAAACCATCCCCAGTGAAAATACGTGCACTTAATATGTGGTTAATTTGTTATGCAGGTGTGAACACATCTGCCTTATCCTAAAGAAAATTGCTCTTTTGCATGGATATTAGGAAAGAGACAACCCACAACAGGGATTTGGATTTCTACTTATCACGCATAGCTATTTCTTTTGTCCCATGTGGCTCCGGAATTTCTCCTGCATGTTCTATTTTCGATCTGACCAAATGTATTGAAAGCTGTTTGATTAACTTCATTCCTTGTAAAGCCTCTTGGTTGCATATTCCAAATATACGTTGTACGCCTTGTTTATTTTCGGGCTAGTAGTTTGCGTTATTAGTGAGTTCATAGTTATTGACGTTACGTTGAAGATTATTCTTTATAAGCAACAGAAAGAACGAATTGCCATCTTTCAAAAACAGCGAGTTTCATCAAAGCAGACTATTGGTTTACGAGGTACAGCCATTTACAGTCTTTCAAGTCAATTTCAATACGAATTATTTTAGTGACAATACTTTTGCATTTGTCAAAGATAGGTAAGCTATCGATGCTCAACAATCCGAATCAAAGATTCATCTCAGTGGAAAGTCTTTGACACGTCGACAATGGAGTTTCCTAGATACCCAATGCATCTTCACCGGGAACCAAGTCCATTTCCGGATCTACGACTGATCCTACCGGAAAGGTAGAGAGGTCTATGGTTGTGGCAGCAACATAGAGCAACAGCAGAATGAGAATACGCAAGGTTATAGACACACAATTTAAAAATATTGTTGCCCTGAGATTGTGATAGTGCTGCGTATGATAATAGTGACATTGCATTGCTGTGTGTGTTAATAATGAGTCGATAAACCTTTGGTTCAAGGTAAGTCATCTATGGTGGAATGTTTACATTACATCCTGAGAGGTCTCATTGCAGCTATAATTTAAAGATTCTCATAACTCTACCGCGAAAACAAAGTGGGCAAGTTATCATGACGTGGAACCTTTACCCGAAAGAAATGTTCCAACGTGACTTGAAGATGAAAGTTTTGGATCCAAGATTAGCTCCAAAATCTTTCGGTTTTATGACGATTCCCTGAGAATGTTACGACGGTTCTAAGCCTCAATATTTATTATTTACCAGCCTTGGGTCACAAACTCCAAATTTCGACACATTGCCCCCGAGTTACTGGATCGCTAGATTGATTGATTTATTTTACTTTGCTTTTCTGCCACTTTTGGCTAATCGCGAAGCTCCAGAAATGCCAGTTTATGGCGTACGTTTCTAATTCAATGTTGACGCAATGGCTGCATCAGTTGAATTAAGTGTTGTGTTTCAGTGATTAAAGTCGTTGAACTGTCCTTTATTTTCTTAGGCAAGAGTCTGGATGGAGAACGAAAGTTGAGCATTTTTAGGTAACTTTATATTTTATAAACAGCAGGAAACCTTACATGTTGACTGCTCCTCGTATATTTATTATTTTTAATTTTCCGTGAGGTGTTGTATGGTTCGGAAATCTGGCCTTAAACTGAAATAAAAAGGGTTAGAAGATTGCTAAACGGTAGAGAAAGATAAATGGGAAGACGTAGAGAGAAAAAGAGAGAATACAGTTTCTGATAGATTATTTAGCGTCGCCTGTCTTCCACTTTTGGATAATCGCGACGATGTGAATGAAGGAAGAAATAGATGAGAGCACAGTCGCAAATACACATGGACACACAGCTCATCGCGCTACGATGCCAGGGGATCCGGGTTCGAATTCCGGCCCGGACATGGATGTATGTGAGTGTCCTTCAATTTCATCATATCATCACTCATCCCATCTTTGCAAATTAGCCAAACGTGGCACAAAAAGCGAAGAAAAATAAAGCTTCAATCAACATGGACAGACCACACAATACAACCCTCCACAGGGCATTACACTGATTCTAGTGTTCGGGGTTGGCCACAATAGGGAAGGGTGCCCTGCCGACCAGGCACGTATCTAGAAATATGTTTCGGGGGTGGGGTCCGAACTAGGGATGGCCAAACGGATCCGGATCCGAATCCGATAATTCCGGATCCGGATCTGAAAGTTTCGGATCTGGATCCGGATCCGAGAGTTTCGTATCTCAATCCCATTATAATATTACCACACCTTAAAAGGTATTATAATCTTCGATTACAAAGAAATTTTTCATTAGTTAGTCCTACAAGATTTTTTTTTCAAGTGTTGTTCCTAAAATACTTTGCTACGCATCGGCTAACACGCTCGTGCACAAAAATAATGTTACTTGTTTAACATAAAATGTCAGAGGTGATTTTGTAAATGCCATTGAAACGAATATGTATTCATTCGAATGTATTGGAAATGGAAACACACATAAATTTGAGACATTCCATTCCAGGATGAAACCCTTAACATATATAACAAGATAGAAATGTTATACAAAAATTATACAATTGTTCTACAGTTACAGTTTTACAAATTAAAATAAAACATTATAATATATGCAGTGTTATATAATTACAAAGTGTAAGACTAACAAGGGAGGATCTAAGTGTCCCCCTCCGATTGCCATGAAACTTGGCAGGCGTATAGTGGGGCCCAAAGGAAGAAATACGTGTTTTTTTTTGTTTCAGCTAAAAAACTGTTTTAGGGGCAAAACCCCTCAAATGTCAAGATGAGGACAAATTGAAGTGAGGATCTGACCCCTGTGTCCCTCCGATTTCCATGAAACTTGGCAGGTGTATAGTGGGGCCCAACGGAAGAAATACGTGTTTCTTTTGTTTCAGCTAAAAAAAAACTGTTTTAGGGGCAAAACCCCCTCAAATGTCAAGATGAGGACAAATTTAAGTGAGGATATGACCCCTGTGTCCCCCTCCGATTGCCATGAAACTTGGCAGGCGTATAGAGGGGCCCAAAGGAAGAAATAGTGTTTTTTTGTTTTTTTTGTTTCAGCTGAAAAACGGTTTTAGGGGCAAAACCCCTCAAATGTCAAGATGAGGACAAATTGAAGTGATGATCTGACCCCTGTGTCCCTCCGTTTCCATGAAACTTGGCAGGTGTATAGTGGGGCCCAATGGAAGAAATACGTTTTTCTTTTGTTTCAGCTAAAAAAAACTGTTTTAGGGGCAAAACCCCCTCAAATGTCAAGATGAGGACAAATTTAAGTGAGGATCTGACCCCTGTCTTACCCTCCTATTTCCATGAAACGTGGCAGGTGTATAGAGCGGCCCAAAGGAAGAAATACGTGTTTTTTTTTGTGTTTCAGCTAAAAACTGTTTTAGGGGGCAAAATCCCCTCAAATGTCAAGATGAGGACAAATTGAAGTAAGGATCTGACCCCTGTGTCCCCCTCCGATTTTCATGAAACTTCGCAGGTGTATAGAGGGGCCCAAAGGAAGAAATACGTGTTTTATTTTGTTTCGGCTAAAAAACTGTTTTAGGGGGCAAAACCCGCCTCAGATGTCAAGATGAGGACAAATTGACGTGGGGATTATCTGACCCCTGTGTCCCCCTCCGATTCCCATG